>NC_051177.1:132988486-133026953 GCF_013339695.2 Rhipicephalus sanguineus
CCGTTCTTTGGACATCACTGGTTTTGCGTCAACAACCACCATATATCATGACTGTAGGGAAGCGTTGGAACTCTGTAATGGATCGTCCTCTCGAGCCCTTCTAGTGGGTCGACCTCTTAGGCTCTTCTCTGAGAGCGCCCCTTGTGCAGAGAGTCTGCGCTCCGTCTTGATTGTCGCCGTTGTGCAACGTCGCCTAGCGCCGTGAATAAAAACCTTTACATAACAATCATCACTATAACCGCCATCATCATAACTGGGGCGTCAGGATAGCTGCGCACGTGCTGAAAAAAAATTCTAGAGTTGAAGGTGGTAATGAAATACTTTATAACTGTAAATAGCAATCGTTGTTAAATATTGCGTTTAAGTTTACCTAGGTAAATTGTTCAAAAACTAATAAAATAAATTGCGTTGGCCTACTGCCATAACGTCCAGATACGAGCGGGAATAGTATTTCATTAAACAGAACTTTTTAACCGCAAGTCTCCAGGTAAAGCGCGTGGTTCCGTAAGGCTTTCTTTCGTCGGCACTGCCATGGATGGGTGTGGCATGGTCTCTACTAAGCTTCAAGAGAAAGGTGCAGATGGGCGTGCATTCTTTCTTTTATTTTACACTAGTCGTGGTAGCTAGTCGTAATGCTGTTGCGCTGCTTAGTCAAGGATGCTGGCTAGATTCCCGGCCCTGCTGGGGCCGGGAATCAAGCCACCGAGGGGGAGAAATGCAAGAAGACCTGTGGGCCCAGATTTAGATGCAAGATAAAAAATCCAAGGTGGTCCAAAATAATCCGGACGGACGTGCCTACAGCGATGTGACTCATAATCATATTCTGTTTTTGACACGTAGAACATCAGATTTAATTAACGGCGACGGTTATTTGATATTTAGCAGAGGCTGCTACACTGATGGTTAGCCTTGACAGTTTGTGGCACAGGCGCTAGGCAAACTAGCTATGTCACGCATCACTACTTATGCACTCTAAGGAAAAAAAAAGAGTCGTTTGACTCTATTTCGAGCCTTGATTTGCCACGTATATGACGCTCTTTAAAGAGACGTGTTACTCTCTTTTGGTTCTCACGACTCTCCGACGAGAGTGTAAATGCTCTCCAAAGAGAGCATTATATAGCCGTCCTTGTAGTCGGGTTCGTGTCTTTCTTGTGTGTGTTGTCATTACTAGCGGCAAAATGTGATACCGTAAGTAATACCAACTAGGCAAGAAGTAGTTCGTTAGAGTTCACCTGTCTCTTAAAGAGAGTCATATACATGGCAAATCAAAGCTCGAAAGAAGAGTAACACTTACTCTTCTTTTTCTTAAAGCGTACGAGGCTGAAATAAATGTTTAGTCACCTAAGCATACTCAGAAATATTTGTCCCAGCTCCGTTTGGGGGGGGGGGGGGGGCGTGACAGTGAAAGGCGAATACCGCACGGCTCCCGCGCCTGTCACGCATACTCTACACGTAAAAAAAATAATAACTAAATGACGCCATGCCTAGAATCACCAAGCGGAATCCTTCAGGAATGGGCCTCGCGCCCTTTTCACGCTTACCGCTCGTCGTAAGGACATCCCGGAACAGCAGGTGCCGCACAAATATCTGTACCCCGCTCCCCAGCGAAACCACGACGTGGGACTATCAGTAAGAGTAACGCGGGGACGGTAGAAGCATTTCTCTTCGCGTCTCCAAGAAAGGGTGATCCTTTCGCTGACATTTTGGGGCGTCAGATGCATGCGCGCGAGATGTAACTGTCAGGCAGGATGCCCTTCGTGGGGGACGCGCTCGAATTGCGAGAATAAATCCCAGTGGTTTGCAGGCTGATAATGTCGTATAGCTTCCTCGGCGCCAAGTTCCTTTTCCCCCGCCTTCTCCTTGCCCTTTAGCCTTGCTCCTCGGCGACCTTCTCGTTGAGCCGTCACGGTGACAAGGGTCTTGCGACAAGATAAAAATGACGAAAACCTTGTTTGTCATGAGACGTTGTCTGTGCGCTTTTTTTTTTTTCCGTCAGCTTGATGCCTAGTCGTTTTTTTTTTTTTCTTCTCCTAAGAACGCGCTCGGCTCTAGGACATTTGTGGTCGCACGTTCCGGGATCACCATGACCATATGACATTTTCGAGAGAAAAGAACACCAGGAGCGTGGTAATGCGCACCCCGGATAACGAAGTGATGACCATCGGGAATGCGATTATATGACCGCGTTACTGCTTGGTAAACAATTTTCGGTGCCGCGCGGGCATTCTTTTTCTTTTTTTTTTTTTTGTTCGGACAGGAACCCAGTTAGAAGGAACTTGAGATTCCGAGCGCTGTGAGAATCGTTTCACGTGAAGCTTTAGTTTGGTGCCTTCGGAGAAAGAACGTTGTTTTTGTTTAACGGCGATTTGCTATATTGTAGAGTGCGTGTCTTCAGGAGTGCGCATAATACCGATGAACGAAAGAGGGGAATTGATCCAGGGCTCTTTTTTTTTTGTTAGACACAATCTAACGAAACCACAGGAAGGTATTGGGGACATTATTTGCATGTTTCAACTGTAGTTGAGTAATTATGACTAATGCGGAAATTAATTAATGGATGAGAAATCAAGTTGTCTTAGGTATAGAAACCGAACCTACAACCTTAGGATAGCTATTTAAATATTCCTAGGTTCACGCGTCAAGTTAAAGCTATAAGCCACATTACTGTGGGGGAGTGCGGAAATGCATTTGACCCCCTGGGGATCTTTTATATGCACCTAAATACAGTGAACTGTCGCTTTAATGAACTTCAAGGGACCCAAGGAAATAGTTTATTTAATTGAGAGTTCAGTACACTGCATATTAACTAGAATGTGGTACTGCACTGGACACAGCAGATATTGAGTCAAAAGTGTGAAATGAAATTTATTTTGAAAACAATTGTGTAATTTTCATTTGGACTGGCGCCCTTAAAGCGCAAGAAAAGACAAAGCGGTCGAGATAGTCTACGTTTCTGTGCACTGCCTTTGGCACAGCTTGTTGCTGTGACTTGGAGCCTCGCAACTTTGTAATATATCCTACAGCCTCGGCTAGAGGTACAGGATTTGAACCTGCCTCAGCCATTACAATTTCCTCGCCGCTCTCTTCGTCTTCCGGTTCCGGACGAACACTGGAAACAATTTCCCAATCTGATAGTTCTGCGCAGATAACAAGCTCGCTTTCGCACGGCGCATAGTCTTCAAATTCGTTGAATTGATTGAAAAAATGAGCCCGGGTCCGCGGATCAAATTCGTTCAGATGAAATAATCACTACTCAGAAATTCGTTTACCTGAAAGATTTTTGCATAGGATGCATAGGAAAGCCGCCGGGAATTTTCTAAATATTCGTTATTCTGAAATATTTGTTCAACGGACGTTCGTACGAGTGAGTGTTCAGTGCATTAGTACACAGGAGTTTTCGCAGTCCTGCCTCCTCTCTCCCCTTTCTTACTCCTCTTGTTACCAGAGTGCTGTCGCCGCAGTCTGGATTCAAACCCACGTCCTCGTGACTAGCTACGCATCGCCATAACCGCTAAGCCACGCACCACGGTGAGTTTTAAGCGTGCGTGACGCGCCCGAATAATAATAATAATAATAATAATATAATAATAATCAATCAATCAATCAATCAATCAATCAATCAATCATTTATTTAACGTGCCCAGGAACAACCGTAAGGTCTTTGTGCAGGCGCACGCAAAAAAAAACAATAAAATAAACTATACAATACAGACAGTCTTCAGAAATAAAAAGAGCAAATACACGTAGACAAAGAGAAATGAACACAAAAGGGGAGGAGTAAAATAAGACAACACGAGAAATATTGAAGGGGAATGAAAAATTAGATTGCATATATACAACTATGCGGAAAGGCGGAGAAGGGAAGACTTTGTACATTGTGCCATACTATGTCAAAACAGTACAAAGCTCGGATAAAAACAATGATTGTGGACTATGAAAAATGTCAAGATCAAGAAAATTAACATTATAGAGACTTTGTATTCTGTGAACGGTAGAGTGTTGGAAGAAGCAGGCGGGTACATGAAACGGTCTGTTCTCTCTGGTTAACTTACGCGGAATTCGAAAATTAACACAATTGAGAAGTACAGGGCAGGATATGATACCGTGGACTAGCTTGTAAAGAAACAAGAGATCAGAACGATTTCGTCGGCAGTGAAGTGATGGCAATGATAATAATTCAGCAGTATTTGAACGAGATTTTTAGCAAAGCGATGGTTATATATGCTAAGGAATTTTTTCTGGACTCGTTCAATGGTGTTACCGCTGGATTGAGCAATGCCATTCCATATCACGGACGCATACTCCAGTTGAGGAAGACATAGCGCGGTGTACAATTTTCGGAAGGGCATATGAGAACGGAATTCTCTAGACAATCTGCAAACACAGCCTAGGGTGCGAAGACCCCGCAAAGCAACACGCTTAGCGTGAGCAGAAAAGTTTAACGTGCTATCAACAACAACACCAAGATCACTGATTTCATAAACCTTGCATAAGGACACAGAATTGACAGAGTATTGAAATGACACGCTAGATGTTTTGCGAGTGATAGACATGAATTTTGTCTTCGAGGCATTCAGAGGAAGGTTATTAGCGTTGCACCATTCGGAAAAAGAGCGCAAACCTGACTGCAGCAAGCGACAGTCGTTAACTGAATGAATTTCCTTAAAAATCTTGATGTCATCGGCATACAAGAGGAAAGAATTACGAATGGCAAAAGAAACATCATTAACGTAAATTAAAAATAGGAGTGGGCCTAATACTGACCCTTGAGGGACCCCACTAGTCTTTTATACAAAGAAGACGTTTGGCCATTTACCGCTACATAACAATATCTATTGAGCAGATAGCTCTGCAGGAGATTCACAACCGACAAGTCAGCATCAAATTGCGCAAGTTTAACCATAATCAGTGTGTGGCTGACTACGTCAAAAGCCTTGCTCAGGTCACAGTAGAGTACGTCAACCTGTCCTCTCTGAGAAATAGGTGTGGAGATCTGCGTCATGAAACTAGCAAGATTTGTGGTAGTTGAGCGGCCAGCGAGAAAACCATGTTGATTAGGAATCAATGAGCTTTTAACACTAAAAGACAATATTTTGTAAAGAGCCAGCTCGAAGATCTTTGATGTGGCACATAGTAGAGAAATCGGGCGATAATTAGAAACATCTGTTTTAGAGCCCGACTTAAATACTGGGAAAACACGAGCAGTTTTCCACATGCTAGGAAATGTGGAAGTGTCCAGGCAGTTATTAAATATCGTAGTCAGTACTGGGACAAATATACTACTATAAGCTTTTAGTATGGCGGAGGGGATGCCATCTGGGCCACATGATAAGGATGGTTTTAAGCACTTAATGCATTCGCAGATAAGATTTTCATCCAGCGACAGAGCACTGGGTGAGCGAACTGCCTTAGGCTGTCTGATATCAGTGCTAGACTCTGAGGCCTTATAAACGGATGAGAAATGTGCGGCAAAACAGTCAGCGACGGCATGCACTTCTACCCCATTTGAGTCTAGTAGTCTGAAAGACTCTCCGCTTTTGCTGGACCGTTTACGTACATACTTCCAAAACTCAGCTGGCCTGTCAGAAGCGCTTTTTTCTAAGAATTCAATATACGAACTATGATCCCGTTTATATAGGCGTTTAGCGAGAGTTCGAAAAAAGCTGAACTCTTCCTTCCACTCGCTCGATGGAGAACATTTAGATTTCTTGTGTGCGCGATCTTTATGCTTCAGTGCACTGATAAGTTCAGATGAGAACCAGTGGGGATATTTACGTTGTTTATGTGTGTATTGGGGAATAAAATTACGCATGCTGCTCAGTACAAGCTCCGCAAACTGATCAACCTGGTCATCAACATTCGGTTTGTCAGTAACCTGTGACCAGTCAACGGTGGACAAGTGATGATAGAGGCCCGTGTAATCACCTCGCTTGAACGCAAATCTTGGAGATTTGTTTACGTAACTGCTGTAGCTCGTTGTTTCGGCTGATGCAGATAATCTTACGTTAAGTGGTGGGTGGAATTTGTCCGGACGTACAAGAGAGATGTTGGAGCGGGAAACTTCAAGGGGTTGATCGTTTGACACACACAGGTCTAAGACGTTGCCACTGGAATTGACGACTGAATTATGTTGCACTAGGGAATTAAACGCCAGAAAGTCCAAGAGCAGGCTGCACTTTTTCTCTGTGAAATGATTGTAATGAGAAAAGGTAAGCGTGCTCCAGTCAATTCCAGGTGCATTGAAATCCCCAAGAACAATAATTCTGTGCCCACTATGAGAAGATATCACAAGTTCAATAGAAGACATGACATCGTGAAACGAGGCAGGGGAAATGCTGGGCGGTAAATAGAAGCATCCAATCAACAATTTTTCACGGCGCTCAAGGTTGATTTCTAGCCAGATCGATTCTTCGATAGTTTCTAGGTCTTTCCGTCTAACGGATTTCAGTGAATTGTCAATGGCAATCAGCACGCCACCGCCTTTCTGTTTGGTTTCACTGAAATCTCGGTCACGGCGGAAGGTGGTGGGTCGGGGGAAAAAAGTCCGATGAGGGAATTTCAGTGCCGAGCCAGGTTTCAGAGATAGCAATAATAGGAAAAGCAGACGAAAGAACATTAGAGAAAAACTCGAGTGTCTTGGTACGCAGACCCCGAGCATTTTGGTAGAATATGTCTACGTCACACGGCACTTTGGATTCCAGTCACTATCTCAGAGGGATGAAGCATGTCATCGCGCAGCTCCCCACGAAATGGCTTGAAGAGGCATCCGAGGGGCCACATCGAAGGGTCATTCAGGCGTTGTAGTGTTTCCTCGTCAACTTCAATATAGAATGAAGAATATGACTGGAACTTTGTTTGAAGTCGCCGGCAGGAGATGGGAGACAGATCCAATGAAGCAATATGTTTCTTAATGTCAGCAGTAGTGGTGTCCGGGCTCAGCTTCGTAACAAAAATGGCCTTTGGCCATTGTGGCCGTTGAGCTACAGATATAGTGGATGTAATAATAATATAATAATAATAATAATAATAATAATAATAATAATAATAATAATAATAATAATAATAATAAATAATAATAATAATAATAATAATAATAATAACATAATAATATAATAATATAATATAATAAACAATAACATATAATAATAATAATAATAATAATAATAATATAATAATAATAATAATAATAATAATGTCCGGAGTTTTTGCGTGCAAAAACCACAATATGATTATGAGGCACGCCATAGTGGAAGGTTCCAAAAAGAACGTTGATCCCTCTGTCATAGGAATCGGTATAACACGAAAGCGACACGTGTCGTGACAGAAGTAAGTTGATTGCTTTCGTGCATTGGTATAGGCACCATACAGTCGAGTTTTCCAGTGTGACTGCAGCGCCAGAACGCAAAGCCTAGCGGTTAAAAAAAGCAATATTGAGATGGGGTCCGTCAAAATGGAACGCAATGCGCGCGTCTCCATCATTGCATGAGTGGGCGGATTGTGGCAGGGCTACACGGGGGCGCGTGCACGCGTCTGTTTTCTGCATGCCCCTAACGGCCGATGTCAGCGAACTTGGGACGGGGCAGTGCGAGCAACGTAGCGCCTTCTGATCAGTGGACGGTGCCTATAGCTCGGATAATGTCTATTGTTTGGCAGATGTAGCACCGCCTGATGTCGACGCATTCACGTTCACGCCTGGTGGCACATCTCCGTACCGACGACTAACGCCCATGATCATGATTTAACCTTAGCGGTAGCTGAAGTTCTTAACATATACGTGGACACCGTATATAGTAATCCCGCGCAAATATGGCATGAACAAGCACATAATAAACGCTGATACTCGGTATGCACTCCTCCACGGCATCGTGAAACGCGAAGAAAAACGCTACGCGCATTGTGTCTTCCCTCTAACCTGGAAAAGAAACCACGCTCTTGAGGCAAGCACAAACATACTCTCTACCGAATGACTTGGCACTGCATAAAATACAACAAGCCCCGAATACACCTCATTGCCAAGTGTGTGGTTCCATACCGACTGTATCCCACACATACTGGCACTGCCCCAGAGCCAAGACGCCACAGCGCCATTCAATCTGCTCGAACACACTTACATGGGAGGCCTGGGTTGCGGATATGGGCGAAACCACCTCCTCGTGGGCAACTCTCCTTAACCACATACTAACCATCTTAGGGAGGTCAGTACAGCCTCACCCTAGAGCTCAGACCCGGACTTGGGCTTCGAAAAAATAAAAGTTTTTTTCCCCTCTCTAACCTGGCCGTTAATTCTCACAGGGCGAGCGGGGAACGCGGTACGACAGTCAGGCGAGCGTCGGAAAGCTATTTTCCGATATGGATGGACGCTATAGTGAGGCTTGGGCTGAAGCCACTGCCTCGCGGTGTGTTAAACGAAATTGCACTTCTATTGGAAACGCGCCGAATGGGACGGTCGCAGCAACGGCGCGTTTTTTTTTTTGCTTTTCTTTTCGAGCCTGGTGGCACACATGTCACCACCCCGTTATAAAGGGGTCGTTCATAGCATCCATCCATCAATCCATCCATGCAAGAGCACTTTGAGAGGAAAGTGTAAAGATAAAAGGCGCCTTCATGGAGTCTCCGTTGTGTGTTTGGCGGTAGCTCAGTGGGCTAAACGCCCGCCAGCCGTAGTCGCGGACCGAGAGGTCATTTTCATATAGTTTTTCATATAGTTTTTTTTTTTCTTTGCCATTTGATGGCGTTCATTTTGCTGAGGTTTTTCGGTGACGAATATACGTCATGAAAATATTAGTGGGCCCCGGCATAAAACTTTCGTCTTCAAATTTCAACCATCTGGTGCTCTTTACCGTGCACTCACATCGCAAAGTACGGGCCTCTAGCATCTCGCCTACTTCGAAATGCGACCGCCGCGGCCGGAATAGAACCCGCGACTTTGGGGTCAGCAGCCGAACACCCTAACCACTACCCCCGCGGCGAACTCATGACGCGCTCGAAGTGAACAGGGTCGTCGACGGTGGTCGACGTGATGCAATTTGCATGAATGACGAGACTACGCTGAAACAGAGGAAACCGAAGAAACGATAGTCATTTGAGAAGATGAAGAGAGCAAGCAAAGGAGTGTGGCGACAGACACAGTGGGCGCGCGAGCGTCAAGTTTCCTCCGTAAGGTTGGCGAGTCGGAGTCAAAAGGTTTCACGTGTCCGGCAAAGTTCGGCCAACGCCTCTCATTGTCATGGTTTCGATTCCTTTGACTGCCCTCGATGTCAGGTTCTTAACCCTCTGACGTCAGCGGGACAGTGAACCTCACCTCGCAATGCTCAGCTCAGGGGTTCGATTCGCCGACGGGTGTCCACGCAGTTTGACAGTGTCAAGTGAGCTTCATTCACAGGAGACTCATTCAAATGCGAAAGCATATCTTAGAGATAGGGCTCCGTCTTTTCGGAGTTTATTTTTCTCTAAATTCCGAGGGTGTATTTCGGAGTTTATTTCGTGGCGGAAAGTCGCCGTTTATCGGCGTTTGTCGTAATTCTCCGATTCCCCGAAATTCGGCGTTTCCTTTTGCATTATTCCCAATACTCCAGTATCTTATGTGAAACGATATCTGAAAACGAAAACATCAGAACACACGAAGGGCATTTTAGTTATCTTGAAGGTTTGAACGCAGAACACATACACACAAGCACGCATACTTGAATACAAAACATCTATGGTTGTGCGTATTACAACCTTAAGGTTGTTGTAATAGACGCAAGCATACTATACAGGTCCGTACATTCGATGTCATCAGGGGTGTGCGACTGCCGCCAGGAGACCGTGCATCAAGATGTCGTCTCGCGTTCCCGGGGTCTTTACATGCGTTGACGTCTCTCGCTCCGTGCGCGACAAGCCTTTTTTATTGCGAGAGCAATTATATGGACAGTCTCGACGGGTTTTTGCCGTTGGTGTCGCCGTCATGTCCTTCCGGTATAAAGTCCAAATGATAAGATCCCCCCGGCATTGTATGTTCTACTGCGGGTAAAAGCATGCGAGCGGGGGGACGAACGCGGCCGAAGCAGACATCAAACGAGCCGGCCCATTTCCGTCACTCGGGGGTGCATGAGATAATATCACCACCCGCTCGGGAGGCCTGGCGTCGAAGCAGACAGGAAACGCCCCGCGCGTTTTTAACGACCATGAAAAGACGCCAGGTGGGGGGGCGGGGGGGGGGGGGGTTGTCGCGCGAAAATCCACTTTCAACTTTGAATCTAAGGGCGCGGTCGAGATCGCTGGCGCGCGCTATCTCGAAAGCCATCACAGTGGGCGGCTCGTATACCTTCTACGTGCTGCGCTCTCAACGCGAAAGGACTATGCGGAGAGCATCTCTCCCTAGAGCGGCCGTATTCTCTTCCACGAGCGTTTTGTAGTTACGCGAGATCGGATACAAAAGAGTAGCCGCCCGCCTCACTTCGTGTAACACTACAATTTTCTTGCTATCGCATTCATTGCTTCGCCCTTGCGGGGAAACTGTGACTTTTTTTAATGTTGGATGGGTGCGGTCTACAAGATACTATTGACGTGAGGTAAAGTTTATATCTGCCAAACCGGCCAATGTATGAATGACCGCTTTGAACATGCCCTTTCGATAAAGTGAGAAAGATGGAATACAGGTGTCAAGAATGACAAGGTCAGGAAAAGAAGAAGAGGAAGAAGGATTTTGGGAACGAATAATTTCAAGGCTGCAGTGAAAAGAAAAAGGAAGAAGAGAAAAAGAGCGCGCGGGGGGTGGCGAGATTGGAACAGGAGAGCGCGCGCAAGGAGGAACGAGGGGGCCAGGAGAGAGCGTTCGAGAGGCCGACAGCTGCGGAAGTTCTGGCTGGGTCTTGCCCCAGGCTACCGCCCGAGCACCTGACTCGGCGAGCAGCGCCAGGAACTACCGCTGACCCTGGGCTGCAGGCGACCGCCCGAGCACCTGCCTTGGCGAGCAGCTTACGGAATTGCAGCTGGCGTTGGGCTGCAGTTTCCCGCCCGAGCGCTGACCTCGGCGAGCAACTCAAGGAACTACCGGACGACCCTGGGCTGCAGTGGTATCCCATCCGAGCACCTGCATCGGCGAACAACTCACGGTACTACCGCTACAGCGGTTCCTTCAACATTTACGCCACCGTTGAGCATGGATACGGCGTGTCGTCATCAAGGTTGAGAGGGACTCGCAATGGACCGGAGGTCCAGGCCGGAACCCTAAGCGCGATAACTAGTGAGACACGAACAGTAGCGGACGTCGAAACGCGAGACATTAAGACATTTCCTTTTCTTTGTTTCTCCAATTGTGCGTGTCTTTTCGTAGTTCTGTCGTAATTTTTCTGGAAATGAAATGGGAGTTTTTCTTTGATACCATCGGCCTCCGTGATGAAATGGATCCGGAACGCTTGATGGCAGCCGGTAGTGCGCGCGATTGTCAGCTGACGCCATAATGTCGCTCTAGCATGAGGAACACAAAAGTTTACGAGAAGAGCGTGCAGAGGCGCGAGAGGCTGCGAAAGAAGATGAAGAGCGAGCGAAAGCCGCAGACGAGCGCACTTAGAGAAACAGAATGTTGGAGAAAGAGCTCACTGAGAAAAAACTGCAGTTGCGCGCAAGCGCTAGTGCGGGAGTACCAGATAGGTCAGAGATGGTACTCCAGCCTCCAAAAAGTGAGCCCACCTAAGTTAATCGCACATTTTGACGAAAGGCGAGATTACCTCGACGCTTATATACAGCGGTTCGAGAGAATAGCAATAGTACAAGGCTGGCAGAGGAGTGACTGGGCGACTGGATTGAGCATGTGCCTTGCAGGAGAGGCATTGGCCGTTTATAGCCGGATGCCAGCAGCGGACGCGCTAGATTACGACAAGGTGAAAAAGGCTCTGCTCCAGCACTTCAGATTAACTGCCGAAGGTTTTAGAGAGAAATTCCGGAGCTCAAAGCCACAGGAAAATGAGACAGGCCAGCAGTTCGCTGCTAGAATCTCCAATTACTTCGATTGGTGGTTGGAGATGGCTAACATAAAGAGAACATTCGAGGATCTGAGAGATAGAATGATTGCTGAACAATTCCTGATATCGTGCCACAAAGGAAGTGGCAATATTCCTGAAGGAGCGGAACTTGAAGACGGTAGCTGAGCTGCCCGAACACGCCGAATGTTATTTGGAAGCTCAAGGACAAATGAATCCAGGGAAAGGCCAAGATGAGAAAGGTTTTGAGAAGAAAGAGCAAATCCGGAGTGCAATCCATTGCTAGCTCTGTGACCAGACTGGGTATAGAGCAGCAAATTGTACCACGGGTCGTACTTAGAGTTCCTCGTCGAAATGCGATAGATGCGGAAGACGTGGGGACACAACAGAAGCCCGCCGTGAAAGGTCAGGAAATACAACGGCCTGCATAGTTGCAGACGAAAGACCTGCTGATGCTTACAGGGAAAAACAAGTTGACCAGGAGGGCAGGTACGAGAAATGTGCTGTCACAACGGCAGTAGAGGCCGAACGGCAAAAACTTTGATGCCAGTGGTAGCAGGAATCCTGAAGCGACGAAAGGTATTCGTACTCGGAGACACGGGGTCAAACATTGTTTTGGTCAGGCAATCCATGGTCTCTGAGGCAGATCTCACTGGTAAAAAAAACGCCCGTTCGATTGGCGGGTGGAACTGTGCGGCGAATGCCTGTAGCACGGGTCTTACTATTGTCGCCTTATTAGTGTGGATGGATTGAAGCCCGATGTGTGAAAGGTCCTCTTTACGACGTAATTCTCGGTAATATGCCAGGGGTCAAAAGAGTCGATCTGGATCCCCTTTGGAGTTTGCCCAGTACAACAAGCGCCGAGGGGATCGAGTTCCAAACTCCTAAGGCTGTGGATAAACGTGACGAGAGAGCGGTCGATCAGCACACTAGGGAAGATTCAACCTATGCAGTGGAGAGAGCTACGAGGAACAAGGGTGAAAAGGAAAAAGGATGGCACCAAGCAGAACGAGTCAGTGGCAGTCATGAACATGACTGCAGCAAAAATCGGCAAAATGCAGGAAGTGGACAGTACTTTGCGACGTTTTTTCGAAGTGCAAGCGAAGTGGCTTTATTGTAAGAAGAGCCGACGGAGGCATAAATTCGAGAAGATGGGAGGACTGCTTTATGGAGTAGTTAGAGCACGTGATGGTGAAGAGAAACGTCAACTAGTAGTGCCAGTAGATCTAAGAAGGGCTCTTATCAAACGGGCTCACGATTCTATTAGGACTGGACACCAAGGAGTAAGAAAGACAACTAATCGGGTGGCGGAAGAATATTTCTGACCGTATATGCAAAGTGACGTTAAATGGTTCGTGAGGTCGTGTGAGAAATGTCAGAAGAGCACGCCAAAAGGAATTAGTCAAAGTTAAGCAATAGGCAGAGTGTTGAACAACGCTGATCAACATTTTATGAGTAGAGTGATGATGTAGGCAACTCAACATTAACGCTTGCCGAAGATTGCTTTATGGCGGTTTTTGTGACATTGGTGCTTTCTTGTGACTCACGGAGGGTGATGTGCGCGTTAGTGTAGGCAAGTGCAGTGGTGCAACTGTGAAGTGTGCCGTGCAGTGAGGTGAAGTGTTGCGCGGTGAAGTGAAGTGCCGCGCCGTGCCATGAAGTGAAGGGCTGTGTCGTGTAGTGAAGTGTTGTGCGGTACAGTGATGTTTCGGGTGGTAGTGGGGTGGTACCGAAAACTCAAAATATTGGGGGCCATTGTCAAGAATGACAAGGTCAAGAAACGAAGAAGAGGAAGAAGGTATTTGGAACAATTAATTTCAAGGCTGGAGTGAAAAGAGAAACAGGAAGACGAGAAAAAGAGCGCACGGGGGTCGCCAGATTGGAACAAGGGGGCGCGCGCAGTGGAGAACGTGAGAGCTGGGACACAGCGTTCGAGAGGCCGACAGCTGCGGAAGGTCTGGCTGGCGCTCGCCCCAGGATCCCGCCAGAGCACCTGACTCGGCGAGCAGCTCACGGAACTACCGCTGGCCCAAGGCTGCACTTTCCAGCTCGAGAACCGGCCTCGGCGAGCAACTCAAGGAACTACCGACGACCCTGGGCTGCAGTGTATCCCGCCCGAGCACCTGCCTCGGCGAACAACTCCCGGTACTACCGCTACAGTGGTTCCTTCAACATTTACGCCACCATTGAGCATGGATACAGCGTGTCGTCATCAAGTTTGAGATGGACTCGCAATGGACCGGAGGTCACGGCGGAACCATAAGCGCGATAACTAGTGAGACGTGAACTTTAGCGGACGTCGAAACGCGAGACATTAAGACATTTCCTTTTCTTTGTTTCTCCAAGTGTGCGTGTTTTTGTTGTGTTTTTTCTTGTAATTTTTCTAGGAATGAAATGGGAATTTTTTTATATACCATCGGCCTCCATGATTCATTTCGCACAGCCCGACGAGCGAACCAGGCACTATTATACGCGTGACAGTTACATTTCTTTGAGTGCTTACATGCTTGCGCTGCAGAGGCTGTAAATGTATGTAAACCAGCTCGTCCACATAGCTGTTCTTCCGTCTTTTTATTTTCAAGAAAGGTCTTATGCAATATAGAAATGGATCTTCTGGTCCAAGTTAAAAGTTATGTGTTGGATACATATGGTAAAAAGTACAACATAACTTAAGAAAATGGCTAAATGCCTCGGAGGATAACTGATTGCGACCAGCCTGGATCGTTGCGGCACCTAGTGGAGAAGGCTTTAACCGCGTGCTTCTTTTTACGTGGCCTTGTGATCCGCCTCGACAGCGCGAGCATCACAAAGTTTAGTCAAGGAATACACCAGGGCAGCCAAACACCTTCATGCGAGTGCGACTACCACACACCTAATTCCATGGTTAGGGTCGCCCCCAATTTTTTATGTAGCGCTGCGTTGTCAAGCAATCGTGCTTGACAACGTTGCCTCCATTTCTTGTGTCTCCATTTCCAACAGTTGCCTCCATTTCTTGTGCATTCATCATCTGTAAAGAAAAAAAAACGAAAACCAACACCGCTGGCTGTTAGCATAAATTGCTAACATTGCTAATTCTTGGTGTACTTGAGTATGCGCAGAAGAACGTGTTGTTGGGCGAGTTGGTGCTTGCTGAATGACATAATGCAGCGCCTGTCCCGTCGGTTTGTGTTCCTTACTTTGTGTGCGTGTGTTTTTAGCGCTGCATTATGTCATTGAGTAGGCGCACTTCGACAAAGTTACTTTACATGGTTCCGACAAGCCGCTTGTTTGTAGAGCAGCGGACACAACCCCTGGCAGGCTAACTAAGCTTAGATGCTTAAAATACCTAAGATAGTAATATTTTGTGAAATCGTACAGCAGGAAGCTTAGCTGGAAACTTTTCGCCAATAGTACTTGTCTTCGACAGCGTAGCAGTTACCTACTAAGCAGCGTTTTCATGTGCGCTTTGTTCACTCTCCTGCAATGGATGTGGAGAAGAGGAAGCTTTTGCACAATGCAGAAAAAATGCAAGACACTTCCTCTGCCGGAAAAATTGGGGAAGTGCAGTATGGTGCGTGCTTGCCAGACCATTAACTTCACTTCGAGTTTTCCATCACATTGCGCAATGCTGCCTCCCAACTTTTTCCTTACCGAATGCGGAAATTCGACCTTCATCCACGTGCGTAACAGTGCGACACTTCAGTTACTATAGGCAACAATGACGGAAATGCGCTCATATCCACGCAACAATGTAATGTGGCAAAGTCCAGTGGCAAGTAACCTCGGTAAAAGAGCAGATTGTCATATCGGAAACGGCTCGTCACCCACAAGCCCACGATCGACAGGGCATCAAATATTAGAAAATGGTGCATACAAATGCGCATGTGATGGGCGCCCCTTCCAGGGCTGCACTTCTGCACACTGAGGGCGCCGGGTTTTTCGTTCGTACGTTGCCGCCGTCCCCACCACTGAAATCTGTAACTTGTAACAAGGTTTCCCCGAAAAGGAAAGAATGAATGGAGTGATGGGGGCTACAAAAGACAGAGAGAGGTGGGTGCGACGAACGGATGAAGCAGCGGTGAGGGATAAAAGGGACTCGGAATCGGACCCGGAATACAAACGCATTCGGCTGCTAATGCAAATGCCTAAGGACCATTTGCAGACCGAATTTAGCTGTCTGCTTCAAATGTGTAGTTTTTACAAGACTGAACATGCCAATCGCTACGGTAGACAGCGAGCGTTGCCTGGCTGCGTTTTAACGTGCTCAGATTTAATGCGATCTTCGTGACCAGTGTTTATCTCGAGGTTTCTTTTCTCGGACACCATGAACTGCCGAAGCTGTGTTGTGTGCTGCAAATCTAGCGATTAGCGACTTGTAAGGCTGCGATATCGCGTGAGGCATGTAGGGCAACTTGATAGTGCAGTCGCTTCAGCTGGTCGGCGCAGTCAGCGCAGGAAATCGCTATCCTACAAAACCAGTGTCCACACGTCCGCGGCTGTTACTTGACCCCTGAAGACACAACTACATTACCCGAGCTTATGCTTCTCAGTGACTGTCCTCAAGCAATTGTATTGCTCCCATACTTTTTGGCGTTTGGAGAGTGACAACGTACAGGCAAAAATGAAACAAGAACGGCTGGTAGTATGGCGACACATAGTGGAAGAGATTTCCACCAGCCCACAATCCGCTTCGTCTTGGTCGACAGCGTGCTGTCGGCGTTGACGCACATGCCACAGAGAAGGTAGCGCAACTGTCCCCGTTAGTTGCGCTCCGCTCACCAGCACTGGCTACGCGTTGGATGCTCGTGTTCGTCACCCTTTCCTTTCCTCAGTCCGCTTTTGCCTGTGCTTCCGCACTTGCGCTTCGCGCTGCTCATCTTCGTCATGAGTTGACGAAAGGCAGTGCTGAGAAGATGAGTAATGAAAATTGCCTGTAGCCGCCTTGATTCAAGGTGCATCGCTTAATTTGTTTTGCTAATGATTTGATAATCTTGTAGCCTAAACGGTGACAAGCTTTCAGAAAACCGTTTCAGGGTCTCTTTTGCAAAATGCCCGCGAGGGCACAAAAATTTAACGCTGCTCTTGGTCTCTGGGACAGAGAGGGAGGTTAAACTTTAATTCAACAAAGCAGCAGGTTGGTTAGCGCGTGCGGGGTCCCCTCATCTAGGGCCCTGCTCGCCGCAGCGCATCGCCAAGCCTGACCCAGGGTTATCAGCTGTTTTTTTCACGGTTTGATTCATAAATCGCGCTTCCCACCACGACCACGTTCGTGTTTGTCCTGTATTCCCGGAGTCGATCGGGTTTTCTCTCTCCGGGAAGCTGTATCCAATAAAACCAACACACAAGCCAAGGAAAGCATATGGGAAAGCAATATTTTGTGTTTTAACCATAGCGTAATGATTTAATGATTTCTTTTCGATTGAAGGCTTAGTCATCACACTACAGGTAATAAAAATATAAGGCAGTTGCACACTATTGGTGCCAAGCCTAAAGGAAGTGCGGAGAAGGGCGGTTTACTTTGTTTCTCGTTATTTCTGTTTCTTTGATCCTCATTCTTTTTTTCTGTTCTCTCAGTTGTTTTCTGTGTGTTTTCCTCTGCTTATTTCTATTTGTATCTTTCTTTCGCTATCTCTCTTGGTCTCATTCTTTCGGTCTCTTTCTGCGGTTCTTTCTACGTATTTCTCATTTTGTCGTTCCGTCTATGATATGCATTACGTTCTCCTCTCCTTCTTTCCCTCCTGCTCACTCTCACTTCCCTTTCCCACCACCTAGCTATGCTATGCAAAGTTATGCTACGCTCTGCTAGCGTGCCTGGATAGCCGAGTGCTTACGATGTTCGCCTTAGCATCGTGGGTATGCGGATTAAAATCGTGCCATCCAAAAAAATTTTTCGCAATGACTTTTTCCGTTCCTCTTTCTTTCTATTGTTTTATTTCTGTCTCTCACTCTCTCTCTTTCTCTCTCTTTATTTCTCTCTCTATGTGCACGTTTTCTCACCCATCAGTGTTATTACATCCCACGCCGAACAAATTGGTGCACGTGCCCTGGGAGCAAAGCAGAAGAAAACAAGGAAGTAGGTCGAACAGAGCGCGTGCCATTTCATGACGATGATGATCATCCTTTATGTTCACCCGTCATGGACTAAGGGCCAATTGTTAGTCCTTCGTAAGGGTAGACGTCTCTTGTCTGCGGTAGTGTTAGAGAGTCTCCGTACCAGGAACATACGTCCGTGTATCTATCCGGATATACTGCGTGTTGTTTGTGTAAATCATGATATATGTGTGTCTATAAGGAATACCACTGCCACGCTTGCTGCTAAACAACTTTTTCGTGAGGCACAGCGATAGTTAAGTGGTCCAGGCGCTGTTTCTCTAGGATAGCTTGTGGTATAACCTGTTCTTTTAGCAGAACATCCAAGGACAATGTTTGCACGCCAGCCAGTGGTGCGCAGATTGGTTGGTAACTTCTCGACCTATGGATTGGGCTAGTTCATGGCCCACACTCAGAGGGACTGCGACAAAGCGACCTTCGTCACGCAAGGCGGCCTGTTCGAGTTTAAGCTCATACCGTTTGGCCTTTGTTCCGCCTCTGCGACGGTCAACACGGGTTGGATTTTGTATTGGCAAGCCTAAAGGGGCAGCCACATGTCGTCTGCTTCGAAGACGTCAGCGTTTCTGCAGCAAATTTCTACGATCACATTATGGGGACTGATACAATTTTACAAGCTGTTAAGTCGTGCAGACTTACCCTGAAACCACATAACTGTCATTTTTCGTGCAAGGAGCTACTCTTTGCACGCGTCATCAACCAATCAGGATTTCACCCAGAGCCGGAGAAATCTGCAGCCATCTTGAAAATCCCTCAGCCTGTCGACAAGACAACAGTGCACGTGTTCCTCCGTCTGTGTGCTTATTACGGACCCTTGGTGAAAAACCTCGCAGATCTCCGCACCACTGACTACCTGATTAAATCTTACAACAATTTCAAGTGGGAAACGCCACAGAATGAGGCCTTTGAGGAGCTAAAACAACGTCCTCACACGCCGTCACGCCTTACGCATTTCGACGAGCATGCAGGAACCGAAATCCACACCGACGAAAGGAGTGCAGGACACGGCACCACTCTTGTACAAAGAGGAGAAGGTCTGGAAAGAGTCACTGCTTATGCTAGCCGGTCACTATCAAAGCCGAGGCGAAATTTTCCACGAGGGAAAAGAAAATATTTGCTATTGTGTGGATCAAGCTTTCGCCCTTACCTCTACCGCAGGCCTTTCATATGGTGAGTGCCCACCGCGTTTTGTGTTGGCTGGAGAACCTAACCATTCAGGTAGCCTCACACGGTGGAGTCTTAGGCTCCAGGAATTTGACATCACCGTTGCATACATGTTCGACCGGAAGCACTAAGACGCAAACTGCGTGTTCCGCACACCTAATGGCGCGCCGCAGCAAGCTGACAAGGATGAAGCGGCTTGCTGTGGAGAGCTTACTAAGTTTTGTGGACTACTTGAAAGGCATGGCGTCTCTCATAATCATATCGTGGTTTTGGGACGTTAAACCCCAGATATTATTATTACTTGGAAGGCATGGTTTTATCCAATTATTGCCCAGGCATGGATGTCATTGGTTCGACATACAAGATGGCGTGCTCGTAAACAACCTCTCTATGGTGCGCACCAACTACCTTCTCCTTGTACCCTTGGTCCTGCGTTTGAGATTCGGCAAACCCTGCATGGCGACGTGACTGCTGAACGTCTCGGCTTTTCGCGTACGCTCACAAGGATTCAGGAAAGCTATTGATGGCCACGCATTTACGCCCACGTCACCCATTACGTCAAAACATGCAAAGAATCTCCTCAGCGCGAGACACCGCCAACAAGACCAGCGGGTTTCCTTTAGCCGATCGAACCATCGCGTCGACCGTTCCATCAGATTGGCATGGACATGCTGAGGCCATTTACGACGTCTTCATCGGGTACAATTAGATCGTAGTATCTACAGAATACCTCACCCGCTACTCCAAAACCAGGCGCTCTCTAAAAGCAGTGCAATCGAGGTAGTGACATTATTCGTTGAGAACATCTCGCTACATCTTGTTGAACCAAGGAAGCGATCTTCTTGAACCAAGGAAGTCCCCGAAAGGATATACTGCCCACAGACGAATAGCCTCATCGATTGCCTGAATAAAATTTTCTCTGGCATCCTGACAATGAACAGCGGTGGTCAAACGTTCCCAGACCGCTATCGCGTGTAATCCTAAGGCAGTATCGCCTGAACGCGATTGACCATTGTAGAGCATTGACCATTGTAGAGGCATTGACCATTGTAGAGGGACCGTAAGAGGTTTGATGGTATGACAGCCATTGCAAAGACGTTTTAAAGCCATTGAGCCATTGAGCCAAGAGTCCAGCTCTTTGGTAAATGCCTGTAAGTAGTGCGTTAATATTGAGGGACAGAGACTTGATTTCCCCACACTACTAATTTTCTGGATAATTGATGCGATCCTCCATCCCGAATTTTGTATATGTAACAACTTCTTTAGTGACTGGGTACTTGTTACGTCCATTAGCAGTCTGAAATGCTTAAAAAGAAGCTTTTTCACTGTGACAGACAAGCGATCGTAGGAAAACTCCTGATGAGTGCAAAGTGGAATAAAATATTGTAGTTCTGCGCACAGACGCTGTTAAATGACGCCGGCTATTGCGTGTACATAAAGGTGGTTGCCGTTATGCATATAATCAATAATGTGATGTGTTTTTAAACGTCAAGTTTCATAGCAGTGCCCGTAACTGAAAGGGATCTCACATATTATTTTACCATGTTCACATCTCAATTCTTACATAAATGTTTTTAGTTGTGCCTCTGGAGCAACAACTCCAAAATACTCACTCTCACCTCCCTGGTCAGCGTCCATTCGCTGCAATACTCTCGCTAAACCAGCTTGCAATGATTTGTCGTTTCCCCTAATTCCCTGTCTCGCATCCACGGCGGCTTCAGAAACTATGATTGCTGAAAAAAACGTGAGGCATGAGCACTGGACCTACATTATATGACATATATTTTGTTAGTGTACCGATTGTGAACTAGGCATATTACACCACAATGACGATGCTACTGCGTTCAAATATTTTCATCTTGCCTTTTCTGCAAACGACTAAATTCCACAAGGTCGCTGAAAAGACATTATATAGATGTGTTGTAAATGTCTTGCTACAAGTGAAACATTTGTGGACGTGCCCAGCTAGACTTTAGATTCTCAATAATTTTCAGCAAAGATGTCGACCAAAGTATACACTCCGCAATTTAAATTCAGGTGTCTTAATCAAAATGCAACAAATGGGTTGGGAGTGTTCAGGGTGCCGCTAAGGCCCTCGCATATTTTGGACTGCGACGTTTTGAATCGAACGATGCGTCCGTACGAAGATTTCAAAGAACAAAGCGTCAACGTTTTAGTTATGTATTTTCTTAATGTTTTTCTTTAATTTCGGAAGTATAGCTTCGGTATGCTTGTCGTGATCAATTTCAAAAAGAAATATGGTCCTGTGTTCACCGGTCGGAAAAGGAAGTCATAAATGGACTTGTGCGTGCTCCCTGAGCCTCAGGCAGACTCATGTTTTTCAGTCTGAATGTGCAAGGTCCACTACAGTTTTTGTGGCTTTGAGTGCGAGTGACTAGGGCTCAATATACTATCACTCGTTATATAAACACAAATGTTACACAGGTATTTGGTATCCACAGCTTCTACGATACGAAGTGGTGTTTGGGTGGTTAGGAATGCATTCATTGTTCTTTCAGCATGCTTAACGTACGCCAGTTGCTGGACGTTGTTTCAGTATACCTTGCCGCATATGGGTGCTCCGCTTCGCCCAAAATGTTTGACAGTGAACTTCTCAATGCGATATAAACACAATTCAAGCTGCATTTTATTCAAGTGCGAATTTGATTGTCTGTCAAACGAACTTCAAGCAAAGCTTTTTGCCTGCGCGGGGTACTCTTTCACCGGTGACCGGCCAGCTTGATGGCGATGGCGTCGCCAAGTGGGTGCTGGCTTCTCTGCGAAGTTTTAGCTGGCGCTGTACAGACTTAAACCGCTCACGACCACAGGAGTTTGTTTGTTATTAGGGTAACTTCTCGGCATAATTTGGCATGCCTGCGGCGCCAGACCCCGGAGGCTTCTGTTAGTTTTGACGCAGCCATAAGATTTGTCTCACGTCGCAGCTCTTTTTCATAGACATTGCACGTTTTGGCTATGCGTTCCACAAATGAGCTCGATGCGCTAAACGAAGCAGTGTCTTACTATCGCGCTTGATCAGTGCTGGGGTCACAGATGATTCGGCGCGCACTTTTTTACTCCCCCTATTGGCCTTGTTTAGAGGAGGTGTTTGCAGGTGACAAGCAAAGGCAACCATTTACTCCTTACTTATATTACCGTTTATCCGGTGGCAAAACGCGGGCATTTAGAACAACCACGCCCGAGGATGGCTTAAAATGTACGACTCCTCCTCTTGGGATTTTTCATGTTCGACTCTACTATTTCTTTACTTTTGCTCACAGGTTACTACTGCTTTTTTTAACACACTGAAAGACTGCATCAAGCAGATAAGCTGCAATTGGCTGCATAAATGGGGCTCTTCACATTTTGGCAATCACCACTCGGATGACGGCTCGTCTTCAGATACTCGAATGCGGCACTACAGAAGATGGGTATAGTGAACGTAGCTCGTAACAATTGATCAGATACACTGGTTATAATCACTATATGTGGTTGGCTAAACATAATCTAGTAAGTCACGGGCGCTTCGCCATGTCTGCAAATAAATAAGCTAATCTTGGGTTCTGCTTAGGTGTGTATTCAAGTTAGCTTTATAGGCTACCTTGAATCTTGAGTCTGAGAGAGCCATTCAAGAAACAAACGGAGGCAGTGCACACCGTAGTTCAACGGGCACATCGACATTTACTGACCGCTTTTAAAGAATGGTGGGCACGCATGCCAAATCTTACAAACAACTACAGTAACATGACAAATAACACACTGGAATACCAATGTAACTCGCACAAGCAACATACCACTCACCAGATAACACAAATGCGGCATCGACGACGTTCCAGCGACCACGTTAGAACGCGGGAACGAGCCACGGAATACGCTTCACGAACCTGCCCACAAGAGACTACCTTCAACTGCCTTACTGACGGGCCATGCCGACCGACGACCACGCCAAGCCCCCAAATACAGGGTGTTCAAAGTTAAGCTTCATGACTTTCTTTAATTTTAGCACTGGGCGGTACGTGAAAACCGCATTTGCTGAGAAGTTTTTTTTATCTAGGGGTACACAAAGTGAGAAAACAAATATCAACGTCAGCCGCCAAATTTGCTAAGATGAAATAATGAACTTTTTAATCAGTGCAGCAAGCGAGCAAGCGGGCATGTTTGTATTGAAAAGCTGGAGGCAGTCGCGTTTCTGCACATTTCCACTTGGAAGAATTCTTCTCGCATGTCTGTGCACCGAGATATCCCACTGCCAATTTAATTGCCGTTAGCATGACTATGCATGCAAGAGAGTGAGCACTGAAGCAAAGCTCGTCCCTAATGTGCCGCGGCAGTTGCGTGCGGCGTTTAATCTGGAAACGGTTCGAAGGCATGGAAAAAGATAACGGTTACCATTCTGCTACCGGCTGGCGATGGCAAGCAATTACTGCAAGTCACATCAGGGAGGGACATCGCACCTCTTCTCACCGCTCTGCATGTGTAATCATGCAAACCACAATTAAACTTTCTGTCGTTGAGCATCCACAAAATGACCAGCTGCTTTCGTAGCCGCACGCAAGGTGCTGTACTCTATCTCGCCTATAAGCGTGACTAATTCCTTATTGCAGTTTTCTAAAACCGGCTCCCTAACCAGCAGTTGAACCGCGCCTTCGAATGTTTCAGGTATCTCTGAGAGTTCGATCCACCTGTCTATCTACCCGCTGATCCTGGCAACGTACTGCGTAGCTGTCTCTCCGTCCTCGAGTTTGGAGGAGCGCAAATGCTCGCAATATCCTGCCGTGAAGCGAAAACGCTGTAGCAGGCTGTCTTTACAGTAGTGTAATCTAAAGAGTCTTGAGGGGACAGTCTGCTATACACTTTGAAAGCTTCTCCTGGAAGACACATGCTCAAGGCGATGGCCCATTTTGATTTTTTCCCAGCTGTGGCTCCTTGCGACGCGTTCGAACGACTTCAGGTATGCACCTACGTCGTCTCCGGCATCCTCAAACGCGCATTTGTTTTTTCCGAACGCACCGCTTGAATGACTTCACTCGGTTCTCCCGCATGCGTTCTGTCTTTTCGTGCTGAGTCTAACTCGGCAAGGCTGATACGTAGCTGGAGTCTTCGTTCCTCTACTTCAGCTCGCGCTCGTTCTCAGGGCGCGCGTTCCGCAGCTATCTTCTCCCGCTCAATGGCAAGTGAATCGCGTTCCTTCGCTGCTTCACGTTCTGTCGCCTCATCATCACGCTGACGCTTTTCCTCGTGTGTCATCCATTCCCTCAACTATGCGACCGACAAGCCTACTTGTTCCCCTAGTTCAACTAACAAACGTGTGTCCGTGGTATCTACGATGTGCCTGTACCACAGACATTCACTTCGTCCTGTCCCGCGGACGCCAAAATATCATGGTGTTCAGTTCCACCGCAGCAGGTCGCTAGTCGTGAATTACAAGTAATAAATGAGGACGAAGCGAGCGTTGTCTGCTGCACACACACATATACATACACATTTTATAAATCCTCACAATCCTCTCGTTAACACAATACATCGAGAAGTACTATCGATTCACTTCACAGTTCGCATGAAGAAGAAGGAAGAGTGAATGTGCGCACATCATCGTTAGCACCGGCAGTACAAACCAGGAGCGTTCCAGAAGCGACGCTTCGAGGTCGTTGACTCGGGGCTCGCTGTTCCACTGGGAGTCAGGCGGCCGGGCGCTTTGTCAGGAACGGTTTCCGTCGGTGCACCGTAGTACTACGGACATTTAGGTGCACTGTTAGAGTGCCCAAGAACTTGCGCGGACCGTTCAAAGTCATTAGCTCAAGGAGATAAGGTATCGGCAGGAGCCAGAGTTTCTTGTCTGCAGGCGTGCGTGTTCCACCGTTCCTTTCAGGGGTGAATCGCCTTAAGGCCGAGGCTTGTGCGCTTTCTTTCCTTCTTTTTCGGCATCTTGCGTCACGAGACTCTCTGAAGTCACTCGTCATCCTTTTCTTTTTCGGCGCTGTTTACTTTTAGATGCCTCAAGGGTGTTGTGGTGACTTCGTCGTTGTCGTATTCACTTTACCACCGTCCGTAGGCGCACCACATGACAGTCACCTGGCTTGCTACTCCAGACGTCGGTTGATGATTATGGCATAAATAATGACCGTGCATACACCCAAACAACACGAACAGTCACACACACATATATCAGAAGTAGTTCACATACACACAAAGGGCTAATACGTGGTAGGGGCAATTCGGCTGTTGCAACGCAACGTTGACGTCGGACAAATGAATGAGAATTTTTAAGCGCTTTTATAGTGGCTGCACGAGATGTTAAGTGTTAGGTTTAATGTATTCTTTAACACAAAAATATTAAGAGCCTGGTCTCACCAAGACTTCACTGACGTTCTTCCGCCACGGAAATATGCCAGTAAAATATAAACGGCAACGAAAGTTTCGTTGATTTTGATCACATCGGAACCAAACCCATGACCTCTCGGTTAGCGGCGATGTGTTCCGGGCGTACTACCCACTGCGCTACCGACACTCACGCATGACGCTTCACAAAACCGCCTTATATCTCACATCTTCTCCCTTTCACAGAGACCTTGGTTGGCAGGGGGTAGTCGCTGTCTGGGTGAAGTAAAGTACTGCATCATAACTGCGACCTCCAATATTAGTTCCAGCAACGTGACATTGCCTGAACACACTGCGAGGTGGCGGCCTTAGCCTAAGCCTCACTCATAGCAGCCATGCATAATCGAAAATAGCTCTGCGACGCTCGCCTGGCTGTCACAGTGCGTTCCCTGCTCGCCCCGTAAAAAATCACAGCAGTGCTGGAGGAGTGACACGACGCGCGTCGCGTTTGCGCTCCCATTCCCAGCCCGGCCGTGGTGTAATCGGTTTGTTAACTCTAACATTCCACGGGATGGCCGCCTTAGCCCAAACACAGCGTCCAATCAGCAACGCTCTTCAGTTGTGACGCGACTTTCTCTGTTAAGCTTTCACCGTGTGAATGGAACGGCCTGACAACCATTGCCGGGGATAATATCGGAGGCCACATCATGACATTAACAAGCGCATACAGGGAGCGGCTGTGTAGCTTCAGTTTTCGGTGCATCGGGAAGCGGACCGCCTTCCCGCGTTCACAACTCATGCTATGACCTCTGTGTCTCACGTTGGTAAAACGCTCTGTCGTGTATGCATGAGCCCAGGAGTAGGTTACCCCATTGCTGGCAAGCACGCACCTTGGCGTTTCTCTCCTGAAACGACGACGCTTTAAATGAGTGCATATTGAGCACGAGTGATATGTACTTTCTACGCAATCATAGCGTGAGATTCAGCATATGACGTGTCCAGGTGTATATTAACTATTTAAATAGTTTAATTGAATAGTTTAATGGTAGGAGTACTGGTTAACTAATAGAATTAATCATGACCTTTGGCATTAATCGTCGGGGTGGAGATGTGGCACTATGTGTGAACGTAGGTTCACACATAGTGCCACATCAAATGGTGATATGGCTGTCAAACACCAAAAGGCATTGCGCAACTCTCATAGATCAATATACAGTAAATAATCAACTATACTGCTGTGAAGAGACGCTGCAAGTTCGTGTTATACCGATTCTTATGACGAAGGGATCAACCATGCTTTTTTTTTCACTGGGGAGCACTAAGTGCAGATTGTAAGTTTACTTGGCTGGTAAAATGTTCCGGCATCAGTGGAAATTTAGGTCTGCCGGAGTTCGTGTAGATGCATGTACACTTTCGTTAAACCTGCCTCGACGAGGACAAAGGCCATATTTTAAAAACAGCTCGCAGCGTTCACATATACCATGCTCCCGAAGCGCTATTAGACAAGCGCTTAGCTAATACATGAAGTGGTAGGAATTAGAATGAAACAATGTGCTACACTACATCTGCGGAAATTAGTAAAAAGCCGCTGTTGGCTCGATGGGTGCTACAGAGATGGGTGCTACCGTTCACGCGGGCACTTTGCGTCGCGATTAGGGCAGATCCGGATCAGATTTCTTGATCGCCCTCACGAATCATCGCTGCTACACTGTCCCAACAAATCCGAATCGAGCCTAATCCGGATTGACCCTGATCGCGATCATAATTGCCCTTGTGACATCGGTATAGAGCTCTTGCCTGTGTACGTATGCACGAGTGCAATGACATCTTTCATATTGCTTACGTACGCAGTGGCTAAAACATCATTGTCGTACAACACACATGAAGTATACAATTGGTAACACTATATAGCGCCATGTGTTTTGCTGCTCGCCCTCAACGAAAACGTCGAATATTTATACTCACACCTGAGAAATCATTTACCCTGTTATATTTGCGGTGGCGAATAAGACATCGTGGCGTATGCACAAAGAATTGCCTTGGTATTAATTGTGTTTGAACTGCTCATTAATTTATATTTTCAGGTAATGGTGATCAAATACCGAAAAACTCAAGGTGGAAATGGGTGGTTGAAAAGAACGAACTCTCAAAGCAGCTATCCTCAGCTGCTGTGCAAGCACACTGCCATTTCATGAAGGCGAGAGAGCGGACCTGCGTGGCCGCACTCATTTGCGCCTTAAAAAAGCTGAACTACAAAATTCACTGGTTTTAGTCAATACGTAGCGAAGCTGCGGATGCCACACATATTTCCAAATGTTTTCTGCCTATTTGTTGTTAAATCTGGTAATTTATTTTGGGCTTTCCTTCCCGTTTTCATGCGACAATGGAAGCTATAACCACCATCAATATGGTAGCGCTATTTGCACTTCCACTCGTGTAAGAAGGGTGTCGAGCTGGGGGTCTCAAAAGACGCGGCCCGCATAGGCCCTGCAGACCTTTTGCTAGCGGCCCGGGGTGCATGAGTGTCTTCGTCCCATATTTTTTCAGAATAAGAATGTCCATTACCTACTTAGACGTGACTGTTATCAAGCATTTGTTTTCGTGAGGCACCCTATCCGGTCACATTGTGTTAAAATCGTCTGCTAACGACGGATCCGCAAGAGTTTGAGCTTCGCCGCAGCGGTTGACTAGCGGGTTTGGCTCCAATACCTCGAGCAATGAGCTCGGACAGAGACATCCAGCAGCCGTCAACAAGGGTGTCGCCTTACCACTACAGGGACCCGCACACCTTCACAGGGAAGCGCGGCGATGACGTGGAGGAATGGCTCAGCCACTATCAATGGGTGAGCCGAACCAATGGTTGAATTCCCCTAGACATTTGTCTCACCTGGGGGCTATTTTTCAATTTCACTGCGAGGGTATGGTTCGAGAGCCACGAGGACACCTTGACAACCTGGGAACAATTCGCGGAGAAAAGTAAGAAGTGCTTCGGAACCCAGCGACGAAGAAGAAACGAGCACAGCAAACGTTGTCGCAGAGAGCTCAAGTATCTGGTGAGACGTACTAGAAGAGCTACTAAAATTGTGCAAGTCTGTCGTCGTCCACATGACGGAAGAAGACAAAGTGAGCCACAATCTCAAAGGGATTGCGGAAGACGTTTACCACCTCCTTATCGGCAGGGAGGGTCTGCAATGTGTAGCAGACGTGATTAAGCACTGCCGAAACCTCTGAGGCTCTAAAACCTCGTCGCACCACTTCGAAGTTCGGACGCTTGGCCAATGTCACGACGGTCGCCACTGTCAATGTTCGCTAAGACTCATCACCTTCCGACCTCTCTGCAACCATTCGGCTCATTGTACGCGAGGAACGTCGTCGTTATGTTTCTGTACCCGAGAACGCACGAGAACCACAGTGCGATAGATCATCCGCAAGCAATATTGAAGCGAGTGTCGACGAGCGCGGCTATTCCAACCGAGGTCCACAGCTAAAGGCTCCACCACTAACGGTTTCTTATGTCGAACCGCCTTATGCCTCCCACGATAGCCACAGCTACAACAGCCCACCGCCTCCTTTTGTTCCAGAGTGGGAACAGTGTGCCGAGCACCCTCAGCATGTCGCAACGTTCACTACGCCTCCTAAAAGGCCCCTGTGTTACCAGTGCGGTGTTTGCTGATACAGCGAACGCTGATACAATTCGCTGATACAGCCCCACGCGACGTCGTCCGCGTACATTTCCAGAGCGATCCGCGGCATTTGCACAGCGAAGCCAACGGCCCGACTACGCCTACTGACCCACCAAACAAACAGCCGAGCGGCACGCCTACCGGCCGAACATCCGGAGTAACTAACCCGCGTCTGTGCGCAGCTCGACACCACCAAACACCCGTCAGCGACGGTCACCCGGTCCACCCGCGAGCTAGTTTCCCGGTCCACCACCGGGAAACTAGCTCGCGTGGCCATTGTAGGCGAGGTCGCTGGATGTACCGCGTTCCACAAAAGTATGCCTCCGGTTTCTATGTTTAAAATAAGGCTCATGTACTTGTTGACGATGTTCCGACGATGGTATTGATAGATACGGGCACAAGTGTTTCTGTGATGAGTCTGGTCGTTAAGGAACGCCGCGGCCGCAAGGTTATGTTTTGTTTGGACAAAGCTCCTACCATACGGGTAGTCAGCGGCGCATCATAATTTTCAGTCAGGTTCTTCACCGTGTCTTTCTGTGGGGTCAGCAAGACGTACAAGGCAGAATTTGCCGTCCTTGCTCATTTTACGCACAACGTCATCCTTGCATCGAATTCTTAAAAGAGTGTCGTGCGACGGTGGACTGCGGAGCAGGTGAGGTTTCGTTGTCAGCTCTCGCCCAGCGGCCTGGCTGTAGGAAGGCAACCTCACTGTAGCTAAAGATGCCCTTCTACCGGCGTGGTCCACGGCCAGCGTAGTATTTCGTGCTTCGTAAGCAGACTCGAGTTCGAGTTCGCGCGATATTGTGATTGAGCCGTTGCCCCTGCCTGTTGTCAAGAGAAACATTTCTCTTGTCAAGAGAAATATCTCATAGACGAGAAATTTCAATTATCGCTGGCAAACTGCTCACCGGACCCGATTGTACTGCCGGTGAGTATGCGCTTTCTCCTGTTTGAAAAGCAAAGTAGCATCTGCATTGGAGCCCTTAACGATCCTGCAAATACGGAAACTGATGATAGCTGCGGCATGAAATCTGAACTTTTAAAGATAGTTTAGCAAGTCCATTCCTTTAGAGAAACTCAAAGCCCTGGTTGCACTGCTAGCGAGACATGCTATAGTATTTGACTTTGCACAGAAGGTACATAGAGCACAGCTGCCGAGCAGGCGCCCTCGTCACAAGATCGACAGTGGATCTGCGCATCCACTCCGACAAACGCCTTATCGAGTTCCTTCGTCGAAGCGCAAAATTATTTCAGAGCAAGTTTACGACATCCTAGCCACTGGTGTTATTCAAGAATCGTCAAGTCCATGGGCCGCGCCTGTTATCTTGGTGAAGAAAAAGGAGGGGTCCTGGAGGTTCTGTGTTGACTATCGGCGTCTCAACTTGATAACCAAGAGGAACGTGTATCCGCTTCCTCACATCGCTGACGTTATCGACTGCCCACATTCAGCGTCATATTTGTCTTCGGTAGACTTTCGATCCGCGTACTAGCACATTCCCGTGGATCCGACCAATAAAAGAAGACGGCTTTTGTAACGCCAGACGGTTTGTTTCAATTGAATGGCATGCATCTGGCTTGAAAATGCCCCTGCAATATTTGAACAATATATGGACACCGTTTTGCGGGTCCTCAAATGAGAGATCTGTTTATGTTACCTGAACAACGTAGATATCTTCGGCCGAACATTTGAGGAACACAATCATCGGCTCGACCTTGTTCTAAGCTGTTTGCAGAACTCTTCTCTAACATTGAATTTAAAAATGTCGTTTTAGTGAACGTAAAACAGATGTTTTAGGACACCTTGTGGACAAAGCAGGTGTTAGGCCATACCCAAAGAAAGTTGGCGCCGTAAGCAACATAAAACAGCCGCAGCCCCTCCGGGAGCTGCGAAGCTTTTCTGGGCCTGTGATCTTACTTTCGCCGCTTTGTTCCAAACTACAGTTCGTCCTCACTTCCGGAGAATACTGCGCCAATTTGATCCCTCTGCTCCCACGGAAATCCATGTCAATACCAGTGGAATGGGTCTCGGCGCAGTGCTCGTTCAACGCCATGACAATGCTGAATACGTGATCGCATATGCAAGCTCTTTATTGAGCAAGGCAGAGCGCAATTACACCGTTACGGAGCTGCAGTACCTTGCCGTCGTTTTCGTGAGACACAAGTTCAAACCCTACATCTACGGCCGTCACTTCTCAGTCATCACCGATCATCTTTCACTTTGTTGGTTGGTAGCCCTACGCGATCCTTCTGGACGACTTGCGCGATGAGCCCTACGCTTACAAGAGTTTGGTACGGTTCGCTACAACAGCAGTAAGCGCCACACAGACGTTGACTGCCTATTACGGCCATACGTCGGCAAAAAATGCGAAGCTCGCTCAGACTCACTCATGGAATATATTTTGCCTTTAGGACTCACTGGGACTCGCACTCACCAAAAGGTTTCTTATTCGGACTCACTAGGACTCAGAATCAATGAAATTTTTCTCAACCGGACTCACTCGGACTCAACTCACCAAAATATTGCTCGCTCGGACTCACTCCTACTCATACTCACGGATCGATCTGAGTCTGAGTGAGTGCACTCATGAGTCCAGTAGCGTATAATTTACATTTTTTACCATATTGTCCATGCTCTTTAACCTCAATACCTCATATAACTGGTGTTCTGCTTGGCGCGTTTTCATCTCATACACTCAAATACGAGTCATCAATGGTTACAATGCAGTAAGGACAATTTGTCGAAAGAGACGGCTCACACGGGATATTTTATCAGACTTCCCATGAAATATTTTGCCAGAGGGAGCTCAAAACCCCCTCCTTTGTCCTCCTCCGTAACTCACATCTCTGGTCAATAAATATTGAGATGGAGTATGAACGCTAGTGCTTTGAAGTATATGTGAGTAGACGTTAGTATAAACGTGAGTCATCTTAAAGCTTATAGTAATGCTGAAGATTGTAGATAGGACCATAGGTTGGCAAAAAATGTGGAGCTCACTCAGACTCACTCATGAAATACATTTAGCCCTTAGGGCTCACTTGAACTCAGACTCACTAAAATGCTTCCTCATTCGGACTCACTCAGGCTCAGAGTGACAGAAATGCTCTTCAACCGGACTCACTCTGACTCAGACTGAAGAAAATATCACTCAGCCTGACTCCCTCGCACTCTGACTCACGGCTCAATCTGAGTCTGACTGATTCGACTCATGGGTGAGTTCGCCGGCCTTGATTACGGCTTCCTCTACCGACGACAGAGTGCCACGCTGACAACTTCGACCAGTATGTCGCCGCTATTGACTGTCAGTTCCCTGATGTCGTGGCTTCCTGGACACCCCAACGCGAGGACTGTTGCTTAGATTCCCTCTTTGCCTCCGCGAATGAACACGCCCATTGAATAGTTCACGATGACACTATTTACCGAATAAATTATTCCGGCCAAGGAGTGCGTCTGCTGCTGCCAGCTCCACGCTCTCTACATTCTCAGGTTTTTCGGGTCTTCTACGAGGACGCAACCTGCACACACATGGGCTTCACCAGAACGTTTCACCGCATCCAGCAAAGGTTCTACTCGCGCAAGATAAGAAGCAATACGGAAAAATACGTCGCCGGTTGTGTACGATTCTAGGATCACAAGCGTGCCACAACTGCGTCGCCTGGACTTCTCCATCCTGTGCCTTCGAGATATTTGGCGTCGACCTCCTAGGTCCGTTCCCTCTTTCATCATCATCATCATCATCATCAGCCTGTCTACGCCCACTGCAGGGCAAAGGCCTCTCCCATGTTCCGCCAATCAACTCGGTCCTGTGCTTTCTGCTGCCACGTTATACCTGCAAACTTCTTAATCTCATCTACCCACCTAATTTTTTGTCTCCCCCTCACGCGTTTGCCATCTCTTGGAATCCAGTCAGTTACCCTTAATGACCACCGGTTATCCTGCCGACGTGCTACGTGGCCGGCCCATATCCATTTCTTCTTCTTAATTTCAACTATGATATCCTTAACCCCCGTTTGTTCCCTGACCCACTCTGGCTCTCTTCCTGTCTCTTAAGGTTACACCTATCATTTTCCTTTCCATCGCTCGCTGCGTCGTCCTCAATTTAAGTTGAACCTCTTTGTAAGTCTCCAGGTTTCTGCTCCGTAGGTAAGTACCGGTAAGATGCAGCTGTTATATACCTTCCTCTTGAGAGATAGTGGTAGACTACCATTCATGATTTGATAGTGCTTGCCGAAGGAGCCCCATCCCATCCTTATTCTCCTAGTTATTTCACTCTCATGGTTCGGCTCCGCGGTTACTACCTGTCCTAAGTAGACGTACTCCTTTACAACTTCCAGCGTCTCGCCACCTATCGCAAAGCGCTGTTCTCTGCCAAGATTGTTCCACATTACTTTAGTTTTATGCATATTAATTTTCAGGCCTACTCTTCTACTTTCCGTATCCAGTTCAGTAATCATGAGCTGTAATTCGTCTCCCGCGTTACTCATCAATGCAATGTCATCAGCGAATCGCAGGTTACTGAGATACTTCCCTCTTTCAACCAGTGCCAATCGATGGGTCGTTATATGCGTCGACCATCTGACGCGCTACGCGGAAACTGCGGCAATAACTACTGTAACAGCGTTTCACGTGTCGCAGTTTATGCTTCGCCTTATTATCCTGCGCCATGGTCCTCCGGGCGTCGTACATCATATAATATTCGAACCGTATCGCTGGTGGTCGCATTAGTTCCAGAATAATTTGCACAGTTTTCATTTGCCCTGAAGCCTTTCAGAAAATTCTTAAGTAATTTGAAATGTTTATAAACATTGCGGCATGGCTTGGCCAAGGCAGTGGTTATTCCGCAATGCCCACGAACTATAGGTGGCGCACCGTGCTTTTCAAGATGGCGCCAGGAGGAGAGTCAACCCGTTTGTTAGCATAGGAACAGATAGGGACGTGCTGGACGTGCGACCCGTGCTGCTTTCACCGGATGAAGTCATGAGCTGCGCTTAAATGGATATGAGACTAAAATGCTTTCCCAAACCATGGAAAGTGCTGAGTACTCGCCACCTAATTATTTTCTGCGGCGTGAAAGGTTATATTTCAGCTCCGTTAGCGTGCATAACGATGCTTTGCGAAATCCTGTGCGTGCTACATAAAACTGCATGAACTAGAACTGACGTATGAGCTGAACGGCACTCCGAGGTAGTACGTGCTCAGCCTGCCTGACGGATTTGCCGCAGTAGTAGGCCGCCAGCGAGTAGCGCCATCGCTGCTGCACGGGACCGCACGTTTAACGTGGTGATGGTTTGCAAATATCATACACCGACGTCATTACTTGCGCAGTCGGGAACGCGGAGTTACGTCTTCAAAGGAACACAAGCATTTAACATGCCATTCAGTAGCGCTTGTGTCACAGCCATGCTGAGACTCTAGCCGTGTGTACTTCACTCGCATGTTGCAGGTTCGATCAGCACGATCGAAACATGAATATCGAAAAGAATGCACACGGATGCTTTCGCAACGGCGAAGAAATTAGCCGAGAGGCGTGCATTGCGGTCGTGACTGCACGTTCTATCGTTATAACCATTTCGCTTCGCTGGTCGAGCTCGAGCGTGTTGGCGGCATGCGGCGCTCCATAATATCCACAGTAATTGATACATGCAATGCACAAGAGGAACTATGCTCTTATTTTGATCTCGCTGTAGGGCATTATACTATAAATACAATCAAAGTGACTTACGAGCGTGAAAGAACATTAACGCACGAGGGGACGTGAAGTGCAACTCGCTCCTCGTGAGTTAGCAGCTGATCGTTCATCGTCGCTGTCACTCTCGGTGCTCGCACAGTCTTCAACGTCCAGCGAAAAATCCTAGTCCTCAAGATGGTTTCTTTCAACATCACTGCTGAAAGCAATCTGAAGAATTTCCTCCGCCGAACGACTTCGACCACTTCGCGTCACCACGTTTACAATTAGAGAGGCGTCTGGGCGCGAAGAACACTCTGCTCTCAGACCAGTCAACAAGCAAATCGCTTGCAGTGTGCTGCCACCTACCAACAAACGTACAAAAACAAGCGGCGCAGCGCTGGCTATGAAATATGAAACCAACACCTGGCGAAGGACGGCGTGGAAAGCGTTTCGCACACGAAAGGCGTTGAGCAGACGCGTTCTCGAATGATCGAAACGTCGCTCGCACGATTCGTAACAGCGCTTTGCTGACAAAGGATAGAGGTATCGCCAGCTTGAGATCGCTCAGTTATACAAAAGCACATCGCGTGCCCGCGGGACCTCCCGCGTGCAGTGTTATGGGATTCATGCACTACAAGAAACACTGACCAATGCTATCTGCAAGCAAAACAGGGTGAGCTTCAACTGATTATGTCAGACGATAACATTGAACTAACCTACGTGGCTACAGAGAGCCTCGCGAAGCTGATAGTATGTGTACGCTGTGAGCTATAGTATTGAATGTGCGAGTTGCCACGTATTTTCACGAAAACTTCGCGTCTCGCAAGAACGAATCAGATTTTGTGTGTCACGGAGGGCCCGGTTTGTTCACTGATGCAGGGAACATGCAAAGTCGTAGTGTTCTTTTCTTGCCAACGCGTTAACACTGAGGCTTGCACAGCTGAACAAGGGAGCGACTGCGTAGTGCTGCCATTTTGTCGTCTACTAACCCTCCTCGAGAGGACGCTCCTGAATTCCGCTTGGCGGCGCGACAGTCTATGGGCATTGCGAATATGTGTAACGGACCGGTTACATCAAAAGAAGCGCGCGTGGTAATAAACACGTGAGCTCGTATTTCGTTCAAACCGACCCCCCTCGACCCAGCCTTCTTCACCATATCATCCCATTGAGTGAGCTTGAGACCCCTGGTCAAGAATCTGGTAAATCTGGTTTCTGAACGTGAAGAAAATTTCCTAAAAGGTTTCCTAAAATTTCCTAAAATTTCCTAAAATAAATTTTTGGAAATTATGTCATGCGCACATGAATGTAAGCTAACTAGAACAATATCTATTACTGCAATGACTGAAGCACAGTTGTTTAAAAAGTGGTGAATATGCCGCTTACCAACGAGCGAAATAAGCGAAAAGAGAACCAGCAAACGAACGAAAGGCAGCATGGCCAACCGCTCTTTCCTTGTCTGCAGGTTTCTTAATCTGCAATAGCGACGATAAAACGAACAGTGAGACTTCCATTGTGCGTTTTCGTTTTTATTCGTTGTGCAGTGCCCTTCAAAACCATGCATAACCTCAGATTTAGCAACATTTGCAATTTTTAGAAATATTGCGCGAGCGTCAACCGCATGTGATGTCGGCGCCTTGTAGTCGCTACAATGGATGAAATTGAAACGTTACGCGTGGGCGAGCAAAGCGTTTTGGAATTCAAGCGCTTCCAGCTACGGTACTTGCAACAGGCTTGCTTTTCTTAGCCGCTATGGCCCGTCGCGCGCGCAACACAAGAAGTGGCGTAAAGCTATTTGAAATCATAACCCTATGCTTCATTTTAGACATTACTTCTTACGAAAGCAACAGCATCCTTTATTAAATGCGAAGCATTTCTTAGCGAACCTCAGTCACTTTAGCCGTTTCTATCTATCTATCTATCTATCTATCTATCTATCTATCTATCTATCTATCTATCTATCTATCTATCTATCTATCTATCTATCTATCTATCTATCTATCTATCTATCTATCTATCTATCTATCTATCTATCTATCTATCTATCTATCTAGTCGCTTACGACTGGGCGCTCTCCTGGTCCGACTCGATAATTTGTAATATACCAAAATTGGCAATAAGTGGATCCGTGTATTACGAACACGATTCACTGGTCGTGACCTAAATAACCCAAAACGCCTGGCGCGTCAAAAGAAAATCCTTTTCCTCAGCACGTGTGAACCATGACCCGCAGACCACAGTTCATGTTAGGTGGGTATGTGCGACAGGACAGGGCTTAAGTCTCCCTTCATGGGGAAGGGGGGGGGGCATAGGGTGCAAACAAAATATTATATATATATATTATAGTAGTATATTGTGGCGAAGCAATTGGTACTGCTTAACGGTTGCGCTCTCCAGCGGCTCCTAGTGGGTCGCCCTCTTCTAAACGCCGCTCGCGCTCGGACCCCGTGCTTTTGCTTGACTGTCGCCATAGTGCATTGTCGCCGAATCCGTCCAATAAACAGCTAACAAATTGGTGGAGAGTGCTTGTGCTCCACTTCAATGCCCCTGGAGCTTCGTTCCCGTACTCTGCCATCTACCATGCCCAAAGACGACGCTCAGCAAAACCCCGCCTCCCCCACCGCCACATGTTCCGGTGTCCCACTCATCCGCGATCCACCTATCTCACTGCGCCGATGGCACCGACGTGGAGGACTGGCTCGAAGGTTTACGAGGCGCGTGAGCGTACCCAACAAATGGGACGAAGCAGGCAAGTTGAGCAACTTGGTCTTCTACCTCGCGGGAGTAGCAAGCGTGTGGGAGAACAACCACGCGTCCGCTTTTGCTACTTGGTCGGATTTCAAGACCGCCGTCATCAACGTTTTTGGCCGCCCTGCAGTTCGTAAGCTGCAAGCAGAACAGCGCTTACGCGAACAGAGCTCAGCAGGCTGGTGAATCTTTCACCAGTTATATCGAAGACGTCCTGGACTTGTGTAAGAAAGCCAACGGCACCAGTCCGAGTCTGACAAGATCCGGAACATTATGAAGGGCATTGACGACGATGCCTTCATCATGTTGCTCGCTAAAAACCCCTTCCACCGTGGCCGAGGTCAAACACTGTGCCAGAGCTACGAGGAGCTCCGGCGGCAACGTTCGATGAACCCGTCGCCCTCCAGTCACGCGACGAAAAGCTTGCTGGCTTGGCGGCCATAAACCTGACCAGGCCACGCTGCTGGCAGAAATGAAGGCATTCGTGCGCGAGGAAATCGCACGCCAGTTCTCTCTCCTGGCCTTCGCCCACCCGCCGCCACGTTCAAACAGTCGTCGACGACCTTCTTCCTCCCATCCGCCGAGCGAATTGAGCAAGGAAATCGCGGAGGTGATGCCTGAGTACCACCAGCAACCGCCGGCTCCTGCGCCCACAGGTTACGCTCGGTTGTCGCCAGGACGCACCATCAATCCCTGCGGCTGCCACACGTTGAGTTACGCCCGAAGCCGCCGCTAGACCTCCGTCCTTTCGCAGGGGCGTGCCGGCAACGTATGCTGCCGCATCCCTAGGCCCCGACTGCAACCCCCCGACAGTCATTTCAGCGCCGCCCCGTCAATCGCATCC
>NC_051177.1:133027053-133080104 GCF_013339695.2 Rhipicephalus sanguineus
GGTTTCTGTAAACGGGAAGAAAATTTCCTAAAAGGTTTCCTAAAATTTCTAAAATTTCCTAAAATAATTTTTGGAAATTATGTCATGCGCACATGAATGTAAGCTAACTAGAACAATATCTATTACTGCAATGACTGAAGCACAGTTGTTTAAAAAGTGGTGAATATGCCGCTTACCAACGAGCGAAATAAGCGAAAAGAGAACCAGCAAACGAACGAAAGGCAGCATGGCCAACCGCTCTTTCCTTGTCTGCAGGTTCTTAATCTGCAATAGCGACGATAAAACGAACAGTGAGACTTCCATTGTGCGTTTTCGTTTTATTCGTTGTGCAGTGCCCTTCAAAACCATGCATAACCTCAGATTTAGCAACATTTGCAATTTTTTAGAAATATGCGCGAGCGTCAACCGCATGTGATGTCGCGCCGTGTAGTCGCTACAATGGATGAAATTGAAACGTTACGCGTGGGCGAGCAAAGCGTTTTGGAATTCAAGCGCTTCCAGCTACGGTACTTGCAACAGGCTTGCTTTTCTTAGCCGCTATGGCCCGTCGCGCGCCAACACAAGAAGTGGCGTAAAGCTATTTGAAATCATACCCTATGCTTCATTTTAGAACATTACTTCTTACGAAAGCAACAGCATCCTTTATAAATGCGAAGCATTTCTTAGCGAACCTCAGTCACTTTAGCCGTTTCTATCTATCTATCTATCTATCTCTATCTATCTATCTATCTATCTATCTATCTATCTATCTATCTATCTATCTATCTATCTATCTATCTACTATCTTCTATCTATCTATCTTCTATCTATCTATCTATCTATCTATCTATCTATCTATCTTCTAGTCGCTTACGACTGGGCGCTCTCCTGGTCGACTCGATAATTTGTAATATACCAAAATTGGCATATAAGTGGATCAGTGTATTACGAACACGATTCACTGGTCGTGACCTAAATAACCCAAAACGCCTGGCGCGTACAAAAGAAAATCCTTTTCCTCAGCCACGTGTGAACCATACCCGCAGACCACAGTTCATGTTAGGTGGGTATGTGCGACAGGAAGGGCTTAAAGTCTCCCTTCATGGGAAGGGGGGGGGGCATAGGGTGGCAACAAATATATATATATATATATATATATATATTGTGGCGAAGCAATTGGTACTGCTTAACGGTTGCGCTCTCCAGCGGCTCCTAGTGGGTCGCCCTCTTCTAAACGCCGCTCGCGCTCGGACCCCGTGCTTTTGCCTTGACTGTCGCCATAGTGCATTGTCGCCGAATTCCGTCCAATAAACAGCTTAACAAATTGGTGGAGAGTGCTGTGCTCCCATTCAATGCCCCTGGAGCTTCGTTCCCGTACTCTGCCATCTACCATGCCCAAAGACGCCGCTCAGCAAACCCCGCCTCCCACACCGACCACATGTTCCGGTGTCCCACTCATCCGCGATCCACCTATCTTCACTGGCGCCGATGGCACCGACGTGGAGGACTGGCTCGAAGTTTACGAGCGCGTGAGCGTACCCAACAAATGGGACGAAGCAGGCAAGTTGAGCAACTTGGTCTTCTACCTCGCGGGAGTAGCAAGCGTGTGGGAGAACAACCACGCGTCCGATTTTGCTACTTGGTCGGATTTCAAGACCGCCGTCATCAACGTTTTTGGCCGCCCTGCAGTTCGTAAGCTGCAAGCAGAACAGCGCTTACGCGAACGAGCTCAGCAGGCTGGTGAATCTTTCACCAGTTATATCGAAGACGTCCTGGACTTGTGTAAGAAAGCCAACGGCACCATGTCCGAGTCTGACAAGATCCGGAACATTATGAAGGGCATTGACGACGATGCCTTCATCATGTTGCTCGCTAAAAACCCTTCCACCGTGGGCCGAGGTCATAACACTGTGCCAGACTACGAGGAGCTCCGCCGGCAACGTTCGATGACCCCGTCGCCCTCCATCACGCGACGAAAAGCTGCTGGCTTGGCGGCCATACCTGACCATGGCCACGCTGCTGGCAGAAATGAAGGCATTCGTGCGCGAGGAAATCGCACGCCAGTTCTCTCTCCTGGCCTTCGCCCACCCGCCGCACGTTCAACAGTCGTCGACGACCCTTCTTCCTCCCATCCGCCGAGCGATTGAGCAAGAAATCGCGGAGGTGATGCCTGAGTACCACCAGCAACCTCCGGCTCCTGCGCCACAGAGTTACGCTCAGGTTGTCGCCAGGACGCACCATGCAATCCCTGCGGCTGCACCGTTGAGTTACGCCGAAGCCGCCGCTAGACCTCCGTCCTTCGAAGCGGGCGTGCCGGCAACGTATGCTGCCGTCATCCCTAGGCCCCGACTGCAACCCACCCTACAGTCATTTCAGCAGCCGCCCCGTCAATCGCATCCTGCGACGTGGGCGGGACCTGCCCCGGCGAACCGATGGCGCACACCCGACAATCGGCCCATCTGCTTTGCATGCGGTTATGCCGGTCACGTGGCCCGTTACTGCCATCGCGTGCACCCGCCTCGAGTCGCGTCGACCACCACGAGCCAGTCCAGCCGTGCATTCTACGACCCGCCTATATCGCCGACGTCACGCCCAGCTCCATCCACTCGCCGCTCTCCGTCTCCACGCCCTCGCTCACTGTCACCAATGCGGCCACGTTCTGTCGCACGAGAGCAGGAAAACTAGTCGTCGCAGTCCACGAGGCAAGGGCTGCGACACTATCGAACTGTAAAAGCCCTCAGCGAAGTCCATCGAATGTCATAGACGTGTTTGTGAACGGTGTTCGCGCATCTGCCCTTGTCGACACTGGAGCCGCCGTATTCGTTATGGACGCAAAACTTAGCCGCTTACTTCGAAAAGTGACGACGCCACTTTCTGGGATGTCCCTCCGTACCGCCAGCTCCCAGAGTATTAGGCCTACAGCAGTATCCACTTCTCGCGTCGTCATTCAGGACACCGTTCTGCGCAACTTGAAATGGCACACGTGCTTGTGTTACCTGGACGACGTCGTCGTTTTCGCTCCGGACTTCTCCACGCATCTTCAACGTCCGCGGCATGTTTTGACGCGTTTGACCAACGCCGGCCTCCAACTGAACCTGAAGAAGTGCCGATTTGCAGCACGGCAGCTGACAATCCTAGGCTACGTCGTGTCCAAGGACGGAATCCTTCCCGATCCGGCCAAGCTTCGGGCCGTGGCCGAATTTCCCAAACCTACGTCCGTCAAAGAACTGCGCAGTTTCGTAGGACTGTGCTCCTATTTTCGACGTTTCATACGCAACTTTGCCACCATCATATCGCCGCTGACGAAGTTCCTTGGAAATAACGGGCCCCTACATTCGTGGTCGTCCGAATGCGACGACGCGTTCGCAAAGCTCCGTCGTTTGTTGACGTCTCCTCCCATATTACGCCACTACGACCCTACGGCCCCAACGGAGGTACACACGGACGCCAGCGGTGTAGGCCTCGGTGCTGTTCTTGCGCAACGCAAACCAGGGTTCCCCGAATATGTCGTCGCCTACGCAAGTCGAACGCTTACTAGAGCCGAGATAAATTACACTGTCACGGAAAAAGAGTGCCTGGCGATCATCTGGGCCCTTAGAAAATCCCGACCTTATTTGTATGGTCGCCCATTTGATGTCGTCACCGATCACCACGCACTATGCTGGCTGTCGTCATTGAAGGATCCATCGGGCCGTCTCGCCCGTTGGGCACTTCGCCTGCAAGACTACGACATCCGCGTGCTGTACCGCAACGGACGTCAGCATGCTGACGCCGACGCCCTCTCGCGCTCCCCCTTGCCTGACGACAATGCCTCCTGCTCAGTGTCTCGCACTGCTGTTTCTTCTATCGATGTTCACACCATCGCTACCGAGCAGCGCAAGGACAAATGGATCGCTTCGCTAATAGACTTGCTCACTGATCCGTCGACAACACCAACCACTCGCGCGTTGCGTCGTCAAGCCCACCATTTCACCATTCGTGACGACCTACGGCACCGACGCAATTACAACGCCGACGGTCGCCAGTGGCTACTTGTGATACCCCGAAGTCTGCGTGCTCAAATATGCGAGTCCTTCCACTCTGATCCGCAATTCGCGCACTCTGGGGTATCCAAAACTTACCACCGCATTCGACAACGATACTTCTGGCGAGGGATGTACCGCTACGTGCAGAAGTTCGTCCGCTCCTGCCTCGATTGCCAACGCCGAAAACTTTCAACGCACGTGTCACCAGTCGGTCTACAACCATTACCTTGCCCTAACCGTCCGTTCGGGCGCGTGGGCATCGATTTGTATGGACCACTTCCTCTGACCTCAGGTGGTAACCGTTGGGCCATCTTCGCCGTTGACCATCTAACGCGATGCGCCGAAACCGCTGCCCTCCCAGCGGCTGCAGCGAGCTATGTTGCCTCCTTCCTGCTACACCTATTCATGCTGCGTCACGGTCCACCCCAGGAGCTTCTCAGCGATCGAGGCCGTGTCTTCTTGTCGGAAGTCGTCGAAGCCATTCTCAAAGAGTGCCATGCTGTTCATCGCAAAACTACTGCTTACCACCCGCAGACGAATGGCCTAACCGAACGCTTCAACCGCACGCTCGGCGACATGCTCTCAGTGTACGTCGCCGCCGATCACACAAATTGGGATGCCATTCTACCCTTCGTCACGTACGCCTATAATACCGCCCCTCAGAGCACTACTGGGTTTTCACCCTTCTTCCTGTTGTACGGAAGGCACCCGTTGCACACCATTGACACGATACTACCCTACAATCCGGATCCATCTGATTGTGCGCCTATTTCTGACACAGCCAGAAACCAGATAGCCAGGCTTGCTGAAGAGTGTCGCGAGCTTGCAAAGGCCTTCACAACGCACGAACAAGAGCGGCAGAAGAGCCTTCGCGGTGGCACCACCACTTCTGAGTCCACGTTCCTCCCCGGAGCACTCGTATGGCTCTCGGTCCCTACCACTGCAACCGGCCTCTCTTCAAAACTACTGCCGAAATACGAAGGCCCCTACCGGGTCGTCGAGCGCACATCCCCGGTCAACTACCTGATCGAACCCCTCGAACCAGCTTCGGACATGCGCCGTCGAGGGCGCGACATAGTCAACGTGGAGCGCCTTAAGGCCTACTATGACCCACTCATAGTAACGAGCTGTTAGGTCGCCGGACGGCTCCCTTTTCGTACCCGGGGTAATTGTGGCGAAGCAATTGGTACTGCTTGACGGTTGCGCTCTCCAGCGGATCCTAGTGGGTCGCCCTCTTCTAAACGCCGCTCGCGCTCGGACCCCGTGCTTTTGCCTTGACTGTCGCCATAGTGCATTGTCGCCGAGTGCCGTCCAATAAGCAGCTTAACAATATATATATATATATATATATATATATATATATATATATATATATATACATACATACATACATATATATTGTAGTGGATCATACCAACGAAGTGACTGGCGCGTGAAGGGTAGTCTAGTGAAAGAGAACAAAAAAGGATGGAGTTGTGTTGGAGCGTGTTTGTCTGAGTTGCTCTTGTACATCACATTCCGTGGCAGCGGTGACAAAGGTAACCCATGCTTACACGGAACAAGGCTTCTGCGGCGACAGCAATAGTCGGTGGTTCAGCGATGAACCCTATGGAGGACGATACGACTACGCTGTCCCGACTACGGAGGGAAGTTTGGCAGAGGCCGCGGGAGCCCCAGTCTCATCAAACATCCCGCCACCCGCACCCCGTCAGCCTCTTCCGTCGGAGTTTGATGTCCAGGGCGCACCAACTCACCCTGCACAGTCAAGCACCGGGGCCAGTCTACCTATGGCAGATTGCCTACAAGCCCTGGCTTCACAAGGTGAGGCCGACAGAAGAGCCCTCATGCAAGGTTTCGAGGCTCGCTTTGCTACTCGCCTGCTATCTCTTGAGACCGCGCTTGCCCAGCGTACCTCCACGGCAGATGACGTCGTCGCAGACCTGGTTGCTCGGGCCTCTGTCATCGCGGCACAGTCTAGCCGTCAGCAACGCGTGTCTACATCGGTATAACAAAACAACATCGGTCGAGCTCAGTCTCGGTTTTTTGGAGCACACCTTCTACCATACCTTTGATGGTACCACATCGTGGGCAGCATTTCTGGTGCAGTTCGAGTCTGTTGCTACCCTACACGGCTGCACAGTTCAAGACAAAGCCCAGGTTGAATACCTCGAGTGCATCCCCGAAGGCATCTGCTCGAACTATGAAGCACTCGTGTCGGCGCTCGAAAGCCGATTTGGTGACCGTCATCTTCTTCAGCTCTACCTCACACAAATGAAACACGTCCGGCAGGGTCGGCGAGACCTTCAAGAGCTCGCTGCTCACGTCGATAGCTTGTCCCGGAAGGCCTTGTCGGGTTGCCCTACCGCAACCATGGACCGTATTGGTGCTAATGCCTTTGCTGACGCCATCAATAACAGAAACGTCCAGCACTTCCTCCGCCTCGCTCGTCCGATCGACGTGCCATCAGCTCTAGCCGTCGCTCTTGAGGCAGACATACAATAACGCTCGCAAGCAGCTGAAGATCCGTACCGGAGGCCAACCTACACAGGCGTGCCCTCCCGGGGCCGAAATTCTCCTGCTCGGCTACACGAGCCTACTGCGCTGTCTCGCTGCTACCACTGCAACGACGTTGGGCATTTTGCTCGTAACTGCCCTGGGATGTCCGAGTCGCTGCCAAACTCGGTTGCTCGTGCACAGTTTCCCTTGGGAAACTACAATGCGGGCCGCCGAGGGCAGGACCCCGCATGATGACTGAACCCCCCTCCTTTCATTTGGCCCCTTCACCGAGATGCCACCTCTGCCGGTGAAGCTTGGAGATCCGCCGCAGCGTGTTGAAGCGCATGTGGACACAGGGGCTGCCTTAAGTTTTCTCACGTCGAGTTTCTTGTTTGGAAGATTTTCGCTGAACCCACCACAGGTCGATCGACCCCATCTCGTCCTGGCTGACGGAGCTGCTCTACCTAGCCTAGGCGAAGTCTGCTTGAATGTGTGTGCGCTTGGGAAGAAAGCAAGACATCGGTTCCTTGTCGTCCCAAACCTGTGTGTGCCAGTGATCTTAGGATGTGATTGGTGTGCAGCGTTTGGCGTTCGTTTGCAGTTTAGCGGCACTGATTGCACCATTGACCTGATATCTACCACGTCGATACCATCGCCAGCAACTCTTGAAGCCTGCAATAAAGCTTGTCCTTGGCAGTCGTATTTCCCGTTACATCATGTCATTTACAGCACTGTTAACAAAGTCTGTTCCGTGCTCGCTGCCAACTACCGCATGATGAAAAGTCTGGTTACTAAATTTTCTTCGCAATTCGGCATTCCAAACACGAGGACGTCTATGTCCGTTGGTGCAAACAGAAGTGAACAACCCGAAGTTGGAAAATCATCACCTCTTTTGCATCCTGTGATTACGGCAACTTGAGTTACCGTATCCTTGTCGTCTGCTGCGTGTGTGCCCGTTTACAGCCACGCGAAGTCTTTGCCGACACGGACATTCTTGTAGAAAGCGCCGTTTGCTCCCGGCCTGGAGGTGAATTCGCAATGCCGCGGGCCCTTCATCACTGTTCCCGCAATACCTTTGCAGTGCTTCTCTTCAATCTGTCCGACAGTAACCTGCGCGTGCCGTCAGACACCGTTCTCGGTACCTGTGCCTACCTTGAAGCCCCGTCTGTCGTGGCAGTAGTGCAGCCCGGAGCACCTTCCCCACCAGCTACTTCGCCCTTAGACTGGAATGAATTCAACTTCGGCCCCAACTTAACTCCGTCACAGAAATCGGAGATTCAAGCACTTCTACGAAAATTCCGTAACTGCGTGGCCATGTCACCCATTGAGCTCGGCCACACTCCTTTGGTGCAGCACAGATACGATACCGGCTCTGAAATTCCTATTCGACAACACCCGCGGCGAGTCTCTGCCTCTGAATGCGCAGAAATCGCTAAGCAAGTGGATGACATGCTTAAACGTGGTATCATATCGCGCTCGTCCAGTCCCTGGTCGTCCCCCATAGTACTCGGCAGAAAGAAAGACGGCACGATTCGTTTCTGTGTGGATTATCGACGACTAAACAGTGTCACCAAACCGGACGTGTATCCACTGCCTCGTCTTGGTGATGCCCTTGACCGCCTGCATGGTGCCAGTTATTTCACTACGCTGGACCTTCTTTCTGGCTATTGGCAAGTGGAACTAGACCCAAATGACGCTGGAAAGACCGTCTTTACAACTCCCGACGGACTATGGACGTCAGACTCTGCCCAGGCGGCGCTGCGAAAAACACCGCCACCAGCGCCCTCATCGTAGCCCTGGCACTAACTGGGTAGTGCAAAGAGAGCCGCCCGCAAGCGAATGTGCATAGGCCGCAATATAACCCTCCGCTTTCGTTGATGTCGAGGCGCGGTTTCCTGAAAATCAAGGACCTGGAAAGCTTCTTCCGCCAATCCACGCTTCAGAAACAAAGGAAGCTGATCAAAGCGAACTGCGAGTACAATGCAAAATAAGTTTTAGTTATTCCCGCTCCCTGCAACTCGCAAGTACAAGCGAGCATCACACGACACCGAGTTCGAGGCAAGCCCTCCGACATCCGTTCTCTAGAGCCTAAATGCGTTAAAATCGGGTATATACGTATGCCACAGCGATAAAGTACCTACATACACGATCAATTTACTTAGCTATGCATCTTACGATCGGTGGTGCAAAACTCGGCTCATCAGGGGCGAATGGCTCCGGCGATTTTCGCCTTTTCAGTTGCATTCTCCCTTAATTCATCTCTCGCTTCCTGTGCATTGGAGTGTTTTATTACGCATCCTCAAATGGCCTCTTGATGGTCGTCTTCCGTTTGTATGTACTGCAAATGGGGATACGTGCGTGTCCACTTTCGCGGGGTACGACCAAAGGCAAAACCGTGTCCTCCGAGATAGCTACGGCAACCGCGGAGGACACGGGCGAAACAAACCTGAAGGGGGTCACGACCAACATTCTGCGATTTACTTGTATGAAGAACGTGGTGTTAGCTAGTTAGAATCAAAACTCTGAGCCTTCAAAACGTACGTACGTCCGCGATGCTGTGTTGTGACGACCAACTCGTCGCGGTGTGCGTATCACGCGTCTCCAGTCTGCCTCTAGCTGCTCACTTCGTGTTACACGACAAGCACCGCGGTCAGAGCCTCTGCTGAGCTTCATAGTCAAGGTTACCACGGTTTTGCATCAGGGCTACGCAAAACAACAGCAGAGCCACACATTCATGCCACCGGCTGTGGAGAACGCGGGTACTTCGCTTACCCAACACGCTCGCAACATCCCATATCCAGCGATCTCGCCTTTCTTCTTCGTACGACAACTATGGAAATCGGTAAAACTGAACGTTGTTATTCAGTCTTTTACGTCCGTGGCAATTCACAACGCAACAGTGCGTCTTTTGCGGAGTTTCTTCGTAGCGTGCGGAGGGCTCTCGTCTGCTGCTGTTTTCGCCGTCGTTCAGGCGAGTGGTCCAGCAAGCACTTCACGACGGCTCGGTGGCGCGTCCGACTAGCGGAGAGCAATTCACAGCTCTCGTTCTGAGTGCTAAATTCGCAAACACTCGCAATATTAAGCTCAATCGTTGTTTCGCACTCGCCAGTTGCAGCTGGTCCCATAGCAAACTGTGCGAGAGAGTCGGTCTATGCACTACTCAATACTTCTCCGGCAGGTGGCGCCACACATCTTGGAAACTCCAGAGTCTGACGTCTATACCAGTTTAACCGCCTGCCATTTGGCCTCTCCAACGCTCCCGCTACATTTCAGCGATTAATGGACCGGGTTCTTGGGCATCTGAAGTGGTCGATGGCTTTGGTTTACTTAGACGACATCAACGTTTATGCTCCTATGTTTCCCGAACACCTCAGGCGCTTGGAAATGGTCCTGCGTGCTCTACAAGACGCTCGTCTTTGCATTAAGCCTTCAAAGTGCTTCTTCGGCTTCTCGGAAGTTACATGGGACACGTGGTCAGCGCCAAAGGCATCAGCCCTGATCCGACCAAGCTCCAAGCCATCGCCTGTATTCCGCCTCCCACCACGGCTAAGCAGATTAAAAGTTTCCTAGGCTTTGCTTCATTTTTCCGGCGCTTTGTCCCTGACTTCGCATCCCGCGCAGCACCTCTCAACGAATTGTTGAAGAAAGAAGTTCGCCCGATCAAGAACCTGCCTTCCGCGACCTCTAGACTGCCCTTCATGCACCACTGACACTCGCGCACTATGACGAGAATGCGCCGATTATTCTACACACGGACGCCAGCGGGCTTGGCCTCGGAGCTGTTCTCTTGCAACTTAACGAAGACGTCCAGGAGAGGCCGGTCGCTTATGCTAGCCGCCGGCTCAGTGAACCAGAGAGCCGATACCACGCCTCTGAACTTGAGTGCTTGGCGGTAGTTTGGGCAGTCGAAAAATTTCACGCGTACGTTTATGGTAAAACCTTCACGGTCGTTACCGACAACGTCGCCTTTCGCTGGCTTCAAACAAAAAAAAGACCTCAACGGTAAGTTAGACAGGTGGGCTCTAAAGCTGCAAGATTATACCTTTTCCGTTGTCCATCGGAGTGGCGCTCGCCATCAGGACGCTGACTACATTTCTCGCCCCCCGACAGCTCTCAACGGCACCTCGCCAGTCACCGCAGTGCTTGCTTTACGCGCCACACAGCCACAAAACGCAGAAATCCTCGATATAATCCAGCGGTTGTCCGGGGAAGTACGCACTCCCAAGCGTCGTCGTGAAAGTCTCGCTGAGTCGTATGTCGTCCAAGATGGAATCCTCTTTCACCGAAATCATCGAGATGGGTCGTGTGTGCCTGTCGTGCCTGCAGCCATGCGACAATCGGTACTGTTCATGTGCCATGACACCCCGACTGCCGGTCACCTCGGGCTTCACAAGACGCTGGCACGCATCAAAGAGAGGTTTTGGTGGCGGCGCATGCAGACTAACAGCCTTCCGTGCCTGACGGTCTGTCAGGCACGGAAGGCTGTCACAAATCCGCCACCGGTCCCCATGCAACCTATTCATCCTCCGGAAACATCTTTTGAGATAGTGGGACTTGAACACATGGGCCCGTTTCCACGTACGTCGCGCGGCAACAGGTTCCTCATCGTTGCCACGGACTATCTCACGAAGTGTATCGAAATCAGGGTCGTCCCTAACTCTTCGACGCAGCACGTCCTCACGTTCATAAACGAGTGCATTGTTTTTCGACACGGTACACCACGCTTGCTCATCACCGACCGCGGCACGGCCTTCACGTCGCGTGCATTCAGAAACCTATTGAATAACAATGGAATTCAACATGCAGCGGCCACCCCTCAGCACCCACAAACAAACGGTCTGGTGGAACGTACAAACCGTACCATAAAGGACATACTGTCGTCATACGTGAGTCCTAGTCATGACAACTGGGACGAATACGTTGCCGCAGCTGTCTTCGCCCTCAATACGTCACAGCAGGAAATCACACGGGAGTCACCGTTCAAACTTGTCTATGGAAGGACGCCAAGGCTTCCGCGAGAGTTTCTTTGGTATGAACACAACGGCGCACCACCGTCCGAACGACACCAGTACTGCGGAGCTCCTTCGGAAGGCTCGCTTTAGAGCGCACCTGGCCATAGCGCATCACCAGGCGAAATTTCGTTCGCCTTCCCGTGAGAACTACACCCCTTTCAAACCGGGATACCTAGTGCTGGTTAGACGCACCCAGCGTGCTCCACAGCGCTGCCAGAAGTTTCTTCCCCGGTTTTCGGGTCCATTTCGGGTGGTGAAAGCCCTAGGCCCTGTTACGTTCCGCTTTGAAGGTGTTCCAGAACTGGGCACCAAAAGCCGGAACCGTTTTTCTCCCGCTCATGCAAGGCAGTTGAAACTTTATATGCCGTGTGATTTTTGTATTCCCACCTCTTCGTCTTCAAGCTCCGACTCTGGGGGAGAGGGGGTGGCGAATGTAGTGGATCATACCAACGAAGTGAATGGCGCGTGAAGGGGAGTCTAGTGCAAGAGAACAAAAAAGGATGGAGTTGTGTTGGATCGTGTTTGTCTGAGTTGCTCTTGTACATTACAATATATATATATATATATATATATATATATTGCCCGCACCTCCCCAAATGCAACAGGCGGGTTCTTCTAAAGAGGTTCGGCACGGCGCCTTGCACAAGGGTCACAAATGCGAGACAGCGTCAGCACAGAAAACAGACCGAGCGCGCAACACACGAACGTCATCGTCTTCACTCTCGCTGGCACAGAGCGGGCGCCGATGCGCACCGGTACAATATATATATATTTATGTGTACGTATGTGTGCGTGTGTATTATTCAGGGTGAAAGTCAGTTTCCTCACAACACTCGCAGGCCACAGAATTAATTGTTTGGCATGATCACAGTAGAGTGAACCCAACTGTCTCTAGAATTGAAGAAATGCATTGAATATGGTACACAAATAAACATACCATTAGGAGTGTATTTCGGGCATTTGCTCAATGTGCCGCTCCAATCAAGCACTAAAAAAATCGGCATTTTGGAAATAATATTTCAAAAGGAGCTTGAGATGTAATGGGATAAATATATGCGAACTCAAAGCTACTACGTCTACCTGCAACACAGAACATTAGTTCACTCACTGCACTGAGAACCACAGGCACGCCTATGCTATATTTTATTTGCACCTACTTGCCTAAGGCAACGCACACTAACCCCGATACTGCTCCTATACTGCATCGGCCAGGTGGGAGGTGGCCCTCCGCAGCTCCCTCCTGGCTGACCAGCTCTGGGCCGTCCAGCAGGCCCGCGGAGCGGCCGGTAGGCTTGGTCTGACGGTCCCGACGTGAGAGTCGCCCGCTGCGCGCTGACGCACGCCTTGCAGGAACCAAATAAAGTTTTTCAACCAACCAACCAACCTACTTGCCTAAACAGTAGGCAAAATACATCCGTCTTTGGCAATCCAAAAGTCTCGTAATGCATAACTAAACGAATGAAAATTGACTTTTATCTTAAAGATACCAATAGGAACCTTCACTGATTCACGAGCAGGTAGCCTCACACACATGTGCCTCGTGGAAAACTGCTATCTCATGAAGCTTAGTCAGACATAGTGGCGACCCATGGTGCGCGGTGACCCATGGTGCGGACTTCCATTCAGAGCAGTACGATAACACATGTTTCTTTGTTTTTCTTGTTTTTTAACACGAAAGTGTTTTATTTCGAGATCCATCGAGGCTTCAGTGACGTATTTCCATCACGGAAACGACGTCAAAAAATGCGCATGATTAGATGCCGAAGAAAAACTTCTAAGAAAAAAACTTCCATCAACCGGAGTCGAACCAATAAAAAAAGGTGCCGGGCACGCTGTCCACTGCGGCACGGTCACACACACTGGATGCTTTGCAAACGCGCCTTTTATATCACACTTTACTCTCAGAGTGCTCTTGTTCAGCGGGTGGTGTCGCCGTCTGGGAGCGGTAAAGTGAAATAGTGCGTCATGACCGTGACCTCCGCGATTAGCTCCTGCAACGCGTCATTGCTATGCGTTCATCTCATTCGGCGCGTTTCAAATAGGAGAAGTACAGTTTTGTTGAAGTACAGCTTTGCCTTAACACACCGCAAAGTGGCGCCCTTAGCCCAAACCTCGGCCTCGGTCATAGCATCCATCCATATTAAATGTAGCGCTGCCTCTGCGACGCGCGCCAGACTCGCGTGGCTCACGGTGTCAGATGATGATGATGATTAGTGGTGTTTTGTGGCGCAAGGGCCATGGGTGGCCAAAGATTGCCATGTGTTTGATGTGGTGTTAGCGATGACCAATGTTTACAATGACAGAGTGTATTATGGCTCTATAGAGGCCTAAAATCACGCGCTATAAAGAAGCGTAAAAGGTGTGTATAAAAAATAAAATTATGGCAGTGATACCTGATGTGATCTATGGGTGTGGAATGATTTACAAGTGACCATGTTATGTACAACTGAGAGATGGGCAAATAGCACGAATGCCTCTTCGAAGCCTTTGAGGCCAAAGGCAGGGAGGCACGTGCTTTCTTCATTTAGCTAATTCAGCAACAACCTATTTTCAGAGGTTGTGCTACGGACTGCCGGGGTATATGACGTGAAAGCTATGAACTTCTTTCAGAAACGCGAAGAGCAACCGATGTTTAAAAACAGGTTCCCTACAGATGAACATTGATGGGTGAACTGGTAATTGTTCTCGGTAGGGTAATAAAAAGTACTCTTTTCTAAGCATGTCCAGTTCATTATATTGGATTAAAGTGTGAAGCACGGTTAGTGCTTCACCACATCTGTCACAGAAAGGTAGATCGTCGCCGAACAAAAGATGTGAGTGTGTACTGTGTGTGTGTCCTGTTCTTAGCCTGGTAAGTGTAACTTTGCGTGGTGTGACTTTTATGCTGTCGGCCAATTATCAAGGTGCCGTTTGATAACGTGTAGCTTATTTTGTGTATGCCTATCCCAAGTGCTTTGCCAAAGGCCCTGAACTTTCTTTTGAAGAAAGGTTTTAGGTCTAGTGCAGGGATATTCATTAGTGTATTTGGACTATTTTCAGGGGCGGGTGCAGCTAGCTGGTCCACCAGCACATTTCCTTGTATCTCGCGTTTCCCTGGCACCCAGCACACTACGACATGCTGTTTGTGTGAATAGATCGTGCATAAGAGAGAGTATTGCGAGACAAGGACAATATTTATGTGTTTTTTCATAGTTTTTAAAGATTTTATTATGTTTAAAAAATAAGTGTATATCACTGCACTTTCTAGATTTAAATCTTTCATGTGTCTGGCGGCCGGAAGTATCGCGTATGCCACTGCTGTGAAAATGCTTGTATTCGGGTGCAGAGCGCCGGCATGTACAACCGCTGCGCACGACACAGAAGTGTTAGACTTTGAGGCATCTGTAAACAATTCAGGGCAGGAGTACTTGTGTTGTAACTCGAGGAAATGTGTACGGATATGTGTAAGTGGCGCGTGCTTGGTAACTACCATGAAAGACACATCACAATTGGTAAGCTGCCACTGCCACGGCGGAAGTTGTGCTGCGGGAGCCATTAGACAGTGTTCGAAGAGTGGCACACCCGTGTCTTCAACTAAGCCCTTCACACGATGTTAGTACGTCTGTCGCATTGAAGGACGGTTGTGCAAATATTCAGAATTACATAAATCATTGATGGTAGTATGTGAGGGGTGCTCATTGTTTGCGTTCACCGTTAGGAAATATACAAAAGATACGTAAGACCACCTGAGGTGCAACCACCTTTCGTTCGATTCAACGCAAAACTTTCTACGGGGCTAGTACGAAAAGTACCCGTAGAAAGACGAATTACAAAGTGGTGGACTGGGTCAAGCACCTTCAAGGCGCTTGGTGTCGCAGACTGATAGATTATCGCCCATAATTTAGGCGCGTGCGTATTAGGTTTTTATGAAGATTCGTCAGACCCTTCTTGTCACTACCCCACGAAGTACCTGGCAACACTTTTAGAATATTCATCGTTTCTATGCATTTGTGTTTTATCTATTTATGTGTGCTATAAAGGTAAGTTTGGTGCCTAGAATAAGCCCTAGGTACTTGTGCTCCTTTTTTACCGACAGACTCTGACCATGTAGGTCAATGTCTGGACCGGGATGGAGGCCTGTCTTTCTGGAGAATAAGACGCAAGTACTTTTTTGTGCATTCAGTGTCAAATCAGTTTCGTCTGCCCATTTAGAGATCTTTTTCATACCTAGCCGGACCTGCCACTCACGCATCGAAAGGTTGCACGATTTAAAACCGACCTGTACATCGTCGACATATGTGCAATAGAACATATTTCGTGGGATGCAAAGACGCAAGGAATTCCTTTTGATAATAAACAGTGCACAGCTAAGTACACAAGCCTGTGGCACTCGTTTCTTGAAGGAATGATCTTGATAGAACATTTCCTACTCGGACACGGAATATACAACTCGACAAGTAGCTCTCTATTATATCTAGCATTCAACCACTTACACCAAGGTGGGACGGGTCTCTTAATATTCCGAAGCGCCATGTGGTGTCGTAAGCCTTTTCCATATCGAGGAACACCGAAGGAAGGAACTGCTTGTGGACGAATGTCACGGATTTGTGCCTCGATGCGTAACAGGTGATCGGTGGTGGATCTATCCTCGCGAAATCCGCACTGTTATGGGTCAAGTAGATCGTTTGTTTCCAGCAAATGCATTAGTCGGCGGTTTATCATCTTTTTGAGAAGATTACACGGGTAGCTTGTTAGTGCGATGGGCCTGTATCTCATAACAGAGGATGGATCCTTGCCCTGTTTATTATTGGGAATGACAATGGCCTCTTTTCAAGACGAGGGGATCTCACCGGAAAACCAGATGGCATTGTACAGGGAAAGTAAGGTTTTTAGCGTTTCTGCAGGTAGGTTTTTCAGCATGTCATATACTACACGGTCAGAGCCTGGGGCGGAATTTTTGCAGTAGTTTAGCGATGACGGCAGCTCTCCTAAGGAGAAATCTCTGTTCTACGCATCGTGTTTTATACATTTGTGCTCTAATTTCTGTTTTTCTATTGTTGTCTTGTTGCGTTGGATAGCCTCCGAATAGTGCGACGAGCTGGACACTTGTTCAAAATGTGTGCCTAGGAAGTTTGCTTGGTCTTCCAAGCTGTCACTTTTTGTGTTTACTAGAGGCAGTGAATGTGCTTGTCGTCCTTCTGCTCTGCTAATCATGTTCCAGAGTTTGCCTTCTTGTGTATACAAAGTGATGCCTGATCTGCTTGAAGATCTGCCAACACTCCCTTCTAGCTTGTAGGCGCATCCTCCTGCCTTGAAACCTTATATTCTTAAAATTTTTAAAGTTTTCTGCTGTCGGAGGGTCTCGAAGCCACTTCCATGCTTTGTTTTGCTCGTTTCACGCATTCCGGTATTTATTGTTCCACCATGAAATAAGTCGTTTGCCAGACAGTCCACTTGTTTGTGGGATGCATTTAGGGGCCGCATTAATAAAAGAGCTGTACAAGCAGTCTACAGCTGCATCTGTGCTTCAATCACACATGTCGGTCCAACTTAAGAGAGCAATCCTACGAAACTCTTCCCAATCGGCTTTGTCAATGTGCCATTTGGGAACCTGTGGTGGACTTTCATTCACTATTTGTGTGCTCAGAACTATAGAAAAGTGGTCAGTTCCATAAGGATGCTTTATGCCTTTCCATTTAAGTAAGGGTACAAACGATGGAGATGGAATGCTGAGATCTATGGACGAGTAGGTATTGTTAGCGAGGCTATATTATGTTAGATCTTTCTGATTCAAGAGGCATGCGCCGGAAGAGAAAATGAATTGTCCAATTAGACGACCTTGCGCATCGCACCGAGAATCGCCCCATAGGCTGCATTGAAATCCCCAAGGACCAGATAAGGTTCTGGTAGTTCATGTTGTAAGGACTGGATTTCGTGTTTATTCAGTTGGTGATGCGGAGGCATATAAAGATAGCAAATGGTGACGAGTTTGTTCAAAAGAACCGCTCGAACATCCACTGCCTCAAGGGACGTTTGGAGTGGTAAATGTCTACATGCTATTTCTTGAACAACTACAACGGCTACACCACCGGACAAGGTCATGGCATTGTCCCCGTCCTTTCGGAAGTTAATGTACCTGCGTGGAAAGTTGGTGTGCTTTTTGTACACACAGAACTGTTGGTGAGTGTTTGTGTAAAAGTTCTTGGACGTCATCGAGATTCCCAAGAAGTCCCTTGATGTTCCATTGTATATTTTGTGCTTCCATATTGGAAGTGAAGTGGTGCTGTGTGCACGAAAAGGAAGTAGCTGTTGTTCAAGCGGAAAGTTGAAACTCAAGTAACAGAGCCGTCGTGGGGCCCTGTTATAGTTTTTTTTGTTTTCTTAGCCCGCTCCAAGTAGCTGCGCTGCTCTTCCGGCACCAGGGCTACCGGAGTTGTATCCATTGCCTCGTGCGAGGCACTGGACGCCCGCGTACGCGAGCCTCTCGCTTGTTTTTCCGACCTCGCCTGGCGAGGCGTGGTCGTGAGACCCGACGACCCTGTAGTCGCCGGGATCTCTGGCTTGGCACGTGGAGCAGACTTGACTGCTGCCACCGCGGGGGCTCATTTTGCGTGGGCGGAGACTGTGATGGTGGCCGATGCGACGCTGCCCCCTAACGCGCGGCATCAGCATAGGTTGGACCATGAAAGGCCGAGCACCTTCTGCGTGCTTCTTTATATGAGATGTTATCGCGGACCTTCAATAAATAAATGTATTTTTCCTTCTTCCAATTTCGGCAAGAACGTGAATACGCAGCGTGGTCGCCATCGCATTTACGCAGTGCGGAGTTTCATTGCAGGTGTCTGAGGCATAGCCTTGGACACCACATTTGACACAAGTAAGTCGGCCACGGGATCTCTGTGAACCGTGGCCAAATCTTTGACATTGCAAACATCTGCGAGGGTTCGGAATGTATGGTCTAATAGCTGTCTTTGTGTACCCAGTTTCTATGTTCTGTGGCAGCTCACTTGTGGAAAAGGTCAGTATTAGGTGTTTAGTGGGGATTTCCTGATTGTTTCTTCTGATTACAGTTCTCTTCACATTGGTCACGTGCTGATCTTTCCATGCTTCGAGGAGTTCCCTGTCAGTAAGGTCAAGGAGGTCTGTATCTGACACAAATCCACGTGCGGTGTTCATGGATCGGTGTGGTGTTAATGGGGATTTCGCCGAATGTTACGAGGACCTTTAATTTTTCAAACTGTACTTTCCCATGAAGTTGGAGAAGCAGGTCACAACTGGCAATTTTGTAACTTCATAGCCAGCACCTAAGGCGGCTGTCACTGTTCTGGATACTACAAATGGGGACACGGTTCTAGCTGTTTTGTCAGTCTTGTCACAGTGCACTACGTGATAGTGAGGGAATATTTCTTTGGGTCGAGTGAGAAAGGTGAGTTCATCGGTGCGTACGCGCTTTGAAACCGTGCGATCTGTTAACAACGGGAATGCTCTATGCATCGTAAGTGAATTTGATTCGGCAGCGATCGCGGCCACCCACCCCGTAGCCCAACAAGGGGACGCTACAAGATTCATGGAATTGAAAACCTGCAGACGCCAACCGTACACGGCTACTATAACCAAATGCGCATAGACCGAGGTTGGCTATTTGCACAAGGCTCACCCAGGCCGCCTACGCAAAACTGGGAAATAACTGAAGAGAGTAGGAGACAGGACAGAGAGGAAGGAGAGCAGGAAAGAAAAATATCAGCGGGAGGGATAGGAAAAGGCGACCGCCGATTTCTCCTGTTTGGGTCAGCCCAGGGATGCCGTCTACGTGAAGCCAGGGCCAAAGGTGTGTGTTGCCTCTGCCGGGGCTTCTTAAAGGCCGAAGCACCCGGCGTCGGCTCAACCCCCATGATCCGATTTTCACCGGACACGGCAAAGCCACGCACGGCGATGCGTGGGAGGGGGTCGAAACCACCCGTTAGCTCGGGTTCATCGTGTCGCTACACACCGGACGCCTGTTTGCGCAGACGCACCTGCGGGTCACGGTGTAGGGTATACTGTATATATCTTGCACCGTGGCCTGGCTGTAACACCGCGTTCCCCGCTTACACTCGGCCCGAGAAAAATTGCGGCCGGGCAGAGGGTAGACACGACGAGCGTTGCGTTTCCCTCTAATCCAGCCGTGGTGTTCAATAACTCTTTAACAGCCACTCTCCTGTGGTCTAGTCGTTATGGCGCTCAACTGCTGACCCGAAAGTCGCAATATCTGATCCCGGCCGCGGGGGCCGGATTTTCCAAGAAGGCGAAAATGTTTGAGGCTCCTGTACTTAGTATTAGGTGCACGTTAAAGAACCCCAGGTGGTCGACATTTCCGGAGCCCTCCACTACGGCGTCTCTGATAATCATATCGTGCTTTTGAGATGTTAACCCCCAGATAATATTCTTAATAACTCATTAACATGCGGTGGGATGGCGTCTTTTGCACAAGTTCCGCGTCTAATCAGCGAAGTTCTTCTGGCTTTCACACCGCTTTCTCATAATTACGCTCTCACCGTTAACTACACCGGCTACCACAAATATTTGTTTATTCATTGATCATGGACGTTATCCGCCGGGATGGAGATGTGCCACCAATCGCCAACGTGGGTGCATCCACGTTAAACCGTGCTGTAGCTGCTAAACACCAATGAACATTGCGTAAGTTATGTTATATCAATGTAGAGTAAACATTTACCTGCTTTCGTAAAGACATGTTTCACTTTTGTGCCATACCGATTCCTATGACGGAAGGATCAACCATGTTTTTTTTTTATTTTTTTTTGCTGATGCCCCATAAATCGAATAATTGCGATTAACTGAATAATTAAAAAGATGGACAGCTATTATCGTCTACAAAAAGCTATACTGCGAAGAAAAATCACATGGGTGCCGCAGTGCCACAGTTGACCTGCCATGGAGGGATGCGAGCCCCTCCTTAAAAATTGGAGGAGGGGCCAGAGTGGGCAAGTGCTATTCGCAATGCCCATAGACTGTCGCGCCACCAAGCGGAATTCAGGAGCGTCCTCTCGAGGAGGGTTCGTAGACGACAAAATGGCGGCACTATGCAGTCGCTCCCTTGTTCGGCTGTGCTAGCCTCACTGTTAACGCGTTGGCAAGAAAGGAACACTACGACTTTGCATGTTCCCTGCATCAGTGAACAAACCGGGCCCTCCGTGACACGAGAAATCTAATTCGTTCTTGCGAGACGCGAAGTTTTCGTGAAAATACGTGGCAATTCGCGCTTTCAATGCTAGCCCACAGTGTACACATACTATCAGCTTCGCGAGGCTTTCTGTAGCCACCTAGGTAAGTTAAATGTTATCGTCTGACATATTCAGTTGAAGCTCACCCTGTTTTACTTGCATATATAATTGGTCAGTGTTTATTGTAGTGCATGAGTCCCATAACACTGTACGCGGGAGGGAGGTAGCGCGGGCTCGCGATGTGCTCATGTATAACTGAGCGATCTCAAGTTGGCGATACATTAAAATAGGGCCTCTATCCTTTGTCTGCAAAGCGATGTTACGAATCGTTCGAGCGACGTTTTAATCAATCGAGGACGCGTCTGCTCGACGCCTTTCGTGGAGCGAACGCTTTCCATCCACGCCGTCCTAGCCAGTGTGTTGGGTTTCATAGCCACCGCTGCGCCGCTTGTTTTTGTACGTTTGTTGATAGGTGGCAGCAGACTGCAAGCGATTTGCTTGTTGACCGGCCTGAGAGCAAAACCTGGCAAAACGTTCTCCGCGCCCAGACGTCTCTCCAATTGTAAACGTGGCGACGCGGAGTGGTCGAAGTCGTTCGGCGGAGGAAATTCTTCAGATTGTGTTCAGCAGTGATGTTGAAAGAAACCAACTTGACGACGAGGATTTTTCACTGGACGTAGAAGGCTGTGAAAGCACCGAGAGTGACAGCGACGATGAACCACCAGCTGCCAACTCACGAGGAGCGAGTTGCACTTCACGTCCCCTCGTGGGTTAATGTTCTTTGACGCTCGTAAATCACTTTGATTGTATTTAATGTATAATATCCCTGAGCGAAATCACAATAAAAGCATAGTTCCTCTTGTGCATTGCACGTATCAATTATTGTGGATATTATGGAGGGCCGCATGCCGCCAACACGCTCGAGCTCGACCAGCGAAGCGAAATGGTTAGAGCGATGGAACGTGCAGTCACGGCCACAATCCACGCCTCTCGGCGAACTTCTTCGACGTTGCGAAAAGCATACGTGTGCATTCTTTTCGATATTCATGTTTCGATCGTGCTGATCTAACCTGCAACATGCGAGTGAAGTACACACGGCTAGAGTCTCAGCATGGCTGTGACACAAGCGCTACTGAATGGCATGTTAAATGCTTGTGTTCCGTTGAAGACGTAACTCCGCGTTTCCGACTGCGCAAGTAATGACGACGGGGTATTATCACAGAACACTTTTATGTTTGCGAGCTATCATCATGCGCAGCAGCGATGGCGCTACTCGCTGGTGGCCTACTACTGCGGCAAATCCGTGAGGCAGGCTCGGTACGTACTACCTCGGAGTGCCGTTCAGCTCATAGGTCTGTTCTAGTTCATACAGGTTTATGTAGCACGCACAGGATTTCGCAAAGCATCGTTATGCACGGTAACGGAGCTGAAATATAACCTTTCACTTCGCAGCAAATAATTAGGTGGCGAGTACTTAGCACTTTCCATGGTTTGGGAAAGTATTTTAGTCTCATATCCATTTCAGCGCAGCTCATGACTTCATCCGGTGAAAGTGGCACGGTCCGTACGTCCGCACGTCCTATCTGTTCCTATGCTAACAAACGGGTTGACCCTCCTCCTGGCGCCATCTTGAAAAGCACGGCGCGCCACCTATAGTTCGTGGGCATTGCGAATAGTTTCGAGGAAACAAGCACAAGCACTTGTGTTGATGATGATGATGACGCGCCTCTATACATGGCTCATACCCACACTGGGGGATTGGCCAAGAATTGTAAATATGAAGATTTAAAGTTATAACTACTTGCGTTCGTCTCGCACTTCTTTGTCCTTGTGTCTTCCCGCGCTATGCTACTAGCCAGTGTACTGTCTGTGCACGCGCACCTCGAAAATGGTGCTCTGCACACAGAAATTGCTGTGTTAGCACTTCCTCAAACTTGGAGCGACGAGCCCACTGCAATCACGGGATTGCAGTGTGTCTTCCAGAGCAAGCGGCTTCATTGCAGGTGTGGCGGCATGGGCACTTATAAGAACGTGGCGATGCGCATCTCCAACGTAGGCCGCATCCCACTTCGCCGGCTGCCAGACACCGTACACACACATACAATCAGCGGAATTGGTGAGGTCTGCGTTGCGCACCTCATCACAATAACAACGACACTGCGCCCGACGCACTATATGTGAGATCTGACAAGAACCCCTTCCCCACATGCGGACGGGTTTCTGAAACGTGCGTGTGTTCTCCATCATGACGGACAAATATGAGCGCTACATATCGGCGTACTACGTCTGGTGTTGGTAATACCACTGCTGCTGTAGGCACCGTTACGCAACTGCAAACAACTGGTTATATAACACATGTACGACTCCTCAACATATGTGTGTGTGTATACCATTTGCGCCTATCCTTAGCGTCATTTCGTAACGTCTTGCTCAACGTAAAAAAACATGGTTGATTCCTCCGTCATAGGAATCGGTATTACACGAAAGCAAAACGTGTCTTTACAGAAGTGGTTGAATGTTTGCTCTAAATTGAAATTCGCAGCGTGCGCGTTAACCATCTCCCGCTAAAGGGGACCATGAGGCGATGCGAAGCCGGAGCACTTGCACGATCGCGTTCCGTTGGCGTTCGTTGGGCATGCTACCGACCTCGCGTCGTGGAACGCGAAGAGGGACGCTACGCGCGTCGTACCTTCCATCTAGCCTGGCCGTTAATTCTCATAGGGCGAGCGGGGAACGCGGTCGACAGGCGGGCGAGAGGGGGGCAGCGTAGGAGAGGAGAGAGAAGGGGAGGGGACGCGCATGCGCTCGAGCTCATCGCGGCGTTGCGCAGGAGAGAATTTCGGCATGTCTAGCCAGCGTTTCAGAGGAAGAGGGGCAGGGGAGGAGAGAGGGAAAGCGGAGAGGGGCATGGGAGAGGAGAAGGGGAGAGGAAAATGGAGAGGGGATGGGGCGAGGGTGAGTGGAGAGGATGTGTGTAGAGAGGGTATGCGCATGCGCAGTAAGGGTGGTCACGCCGCACACCACCACCACCGGATTGAGCTCCGCCTTAAGATACTTCGCATCTAATAAGAGAGCTTGCACAATGTCGATTGTTGTTAGCCAGCTATATCACCGTTTAACCTGGATGCACTAACGTTGGCGCTTGGTGGCACATCTCCATCCCGACGACTAACGTCCATAATTAATGAATAAACATACCTTTGTGGTCGCTGTAGCAGTTAACGGTGAGAGCGTAATCAGTGACAGCGGTGTGTCAGCCAGGACAGCGTCAGGCACAGAACTTTATCGCACAGAACTTGATCAGGCACAGAACTTTAACAAAACCCGCCATCTTAAATAGGTATTGAACACCACTGCAGGACTAGAGGAAAACGCAACACGCTTCGTGTGTACCCTCTAGCCCAGCCGCGTTCTTTCTCGACGGGGAGCGTAAGCGGGGAACTCGGTGTTACAGCCAAGCGAGGCAAGCGCGCCTCGCAGAGCTATTTTTAATATGGATGGATGCTATGACGAATGCGCAGACTTGGGCTAATGTCGCCACCTCCCGGTGTAGTAAGGCGTTAACAAAATTGCTCCTCTGTTGGAAATGCGCAGAACAGGATGGACGCATAGCAACGACCCATTGCATTAGCTAATCGCCGAAGCCACGGCAATAACGCATTACTGACCTGACCGCTCCCAGACGGCGGCACAACCCCGGCGACCTAGCACTGATAATGGGAGACATAAAAGGTGCGTTCGTAAAGCCTCCAGAGTGTGTGACTGTGGCGCCGTGGATAGCGTACCCGGCATCTGTAGTGGCAAACCGAGAGGTTGTGGGTTCGATTCCCGGCGAAAGAACTTTTTTCTTTGTCATCTGATTGTGGGCATTTTTGCGACGTCATTTCCGTGACGGAAATACGTCGCTCAAGTCTTGGAGGATCCCGGCATAAAACACTTTCATTCTAAAAATTACGCCACAGTCGCCTTCCCGCCGCATGCTTAGCGTTACATCGATTCCCACGCTACGTGGGATCTGCCGAAGTGGTTATGTCTTTTTTGGTTTCTTGATACATTTGTGCATTCCAGCAATACGTTTAGAAATGCAGATTGCACAGGAGTTCAAACGCCGCAATTCACGTGTGTCTATTTTCACACGGGTATTGCATAACGAGGATTTTGTAGATAACTCTTCAGTGCTATGTGACTTTCTGCTTTGAAAATTGCAGCGGATGATCTCTACAACGAAAATTGCTGTTTGCGGTTCTGTATACTGTGGCAGGTTCACCCGCATTATGCAGGTATAAGGCGCTTATATGCATTGAACTACTGCATTAATTCTTGAGCCACTATGAATGGCTACCAAAGGTGGCTAGAGCTCCATGTCATTTTCGCGCGTGGCGCTACGCTTTAATACAGCGCGCGTAGAGACGGGTAAAAAACAGTTCTGTGTGTTTGCTCGTATTTCACTTCTATTAGGTTCGATACCCTCGCGAAAGCGATAGCGATCGCGTTTGAGAACCGATCCTTGAAGTCTGTACTGGACTATGTATATCTCGGCCAATCTCTAAGAGGGGAGTATGCTAATGAAAAGGAAATACGGCAAAAAACTACTATGGTTTGGTGCCCACACGGCAAGCTTTCCAAAATCATGACAGACTGCCACATTCGCTAAGTCTAAACGTTATTATCACATCTGGTCGTCAGGTGTAGTAGCGAAACCAAGTTTTGGAAAACGCAGCCGACGTCTGAAGCGAGTTGGATGGTGGGGCGGAGTTAAGAAGTTCGCAGGGATAAAATGGAACAGGCTTGCTCAATACAAAGTTAATTAGGAACCCAAAAGCGTACGAAAACCACGGACAAGAACACGGCACAAATACCAGCCCAGGCAGGCGACTTTACCAGCATGTCCAAACTGCCCATTAGTATATTGTAGTGCTGTTGCAGATGACTTCGTCCTGCAGTGAAAAAAAGACTGTCTGACAGTAATGGCGATAATGATATGAACAGTTAGCGCGGAGATGAAAGTTTCACATCCATGCGCTGCATACGCAGTGTAAGCTCGATGTTTTTGACGTTTGATGTCACTATAAGACACGTGATGCATAACCATTTACGCTGAACCAATAAAATCATGCATGTATGACGTGATGCATTAGCGATATCATAGCATTAGTGATTGGTATGTCAAATTCACGTCGTTCACTTAAGAACGTTCAGTGTCTTCAGCTGCTGTGAGCGCAGCTCCTGCGCTAGTTAGCTTTGATAAATAAAACAGAACGCTGCCTAGGAAATAATAGCTGACTTAATAATGTTCTCTACCGCCCTTGATTGTGCTTTAGCACGAGCATAATCACGCGTAAGATCAGATGGTTTTCCATCCCTGATGATGTTATTGCGCTTGGGGCATATATTTTGTCTGTATTTGGTAGTATTTTCCTCACGTACACACTTGACAAAACCAACCCTCTGACGCTGTCTCAGATCATGATGGAGATTAATAGAGGTCTGCCACCTAGCAGCTTTCCCAATTCCATGGTGTATCGTATTACACTGTTTAAAGTTCCCTTTTCCACTGTCTTTGAAACGAATTGTTCACTCTTGCAGCGAGCTCCACCACGGGAACCTAAAGCCGCTGTTACGGTGCCTATAAAGCAAGGACTCCACAAAGACTTGTCAAAGGCCAAAAATTACCGGAATAGTTTTATCCTTGAGCGCGTCGGACTGGCCCAGATGGCATATGTCGATAGCCCGTGTTTACTGTCAGTTACAATAGGCACTTAGGCTGTTATTAATGAGAAGCGGGAAAAGCGGCCAGTGGCCAAGCAGAGGGACCGCGAGCATGAGCACCAACAACAACCGCCTTCTTATTCTACTGGCACCGGTAGCCAATATCGCTACTCTCTGGTAGAAACGGAGACATACTGGCGACCTATGACGCACATAGCACCGGTGGGTCGTAGTATGGCTCCAATCATTCGAGGTGGGCAGTTTCGCGTCCGCGGCGCCGTTGATAAATAGATGGCTTAATAGGCTCAATGGCGTAGTTCCGTGACATCTCACGTCATATTTAGGCGTGAGCTTCGCGGAAAGGACGTGATCAGAGTAGGGAACGCAGAACCACACACTTGTCCCAGACACTTGAGTTCGGCAGCGGTGTATGCCTTGGACGCAGCTAAACCCGTCTCTTGCATATTTGCAGCGGATCGCTTGCGTAGAGTGCTACAAATACGAAGCAACCCACCTGCGAAGATACCTCGTAATCATCACCAGCCAAGGCGGAGGAAACCACAGGCATTGTTTGCACCACTGAGCCTGTGCGTACCGTTGCCTGCGCGCCTGCGCCTACCGTCGCCTGCCGATAAAAAGGACTCAGCGTGCCTTTGCCGAGCTCAGTTCGGCAGCGGTGTGTTCCTTGGACGCAGCTAAACCCGTCTCAGCATACTTGCAGGTGAGAATACTGCTCTTTTCGTATTACCTGCTTCTAAAACACCGCTGCCGAACACAGCCTTTCAGTTTCTTCTTTTTTTTGTACCTGTGCGTTGTACATTGTGAACCATGTATAAAAAAAGCAAAGAAATTGCGAAACAATTCGAGGGATTCCGTAGGGAACTTCGCCTTGAAATTCGTTCTCTTAAGGAGAGCGTAAAGTATTGTTCGGACACAAGTGACAGTGTTTCTGAAATTCAGAGAGATATTAAGGAGCTCAAGCTTGACATGAAGATGCTCATGGAAAATAATGTACAACTTGAGCACGAAAACCAGAGACGGCGGGATAGGATTGACGAACTTGGACAGTACCAGAGGTCGAACAACATTGAGGTAAAGGGTATGCCTGACGGTTGTAATGCAACTGCAGCTATCAAGGCAATTGGCATGAAACTGGGTGAAGCCATTGATCACTTGGATGTTGATGTTTGTGACATGGTCGAAACATGGAAAGGTCGAGCAAAGAATCTCATTGATCGCTTTACGCGCCGTTCCAAACGCAATGCTATTCTGGCTAAAGCCAGGAAGGCTCGACTGACCACTCAGTCCCTCGTGTACAAATGCCAATCAAGACCCATTTTTGTAAACGAGCACCTAACGCCCAAAAACAAGCAGCTGCTTGGCGCTGCCATTTCCCGTAAAAAAGTTGTTGGCTGGAAGCATGTCTGGAGCAGCAATGGCAGAGTGCTTGCGCGTCGAGGGGATTTGACATCTGTGCTGCACATCGTATCGCTGGGAGATGTTGATCGCATGACTGCCTTAAGTCCAACTGCAGGGCCTGAGACTGAGCAGTTGCACGCATGAGCGGCTGCTTGGGGCCAAAGTTTCTGAATTTTCGCTCTGTAATGCCTACACTGGGGTCCGCTGACTACATGAATCCTGAGCAGACAAAAGGTTACATCGGTTCTAAGTTCCTATCTTCCGGTCCCGTTAAGTGCTTTCATATCAATTCTCGTTCAATGTGCAACAAATATGATGAGTTTACTGTACTGGTGAATCGCTTCGGCTTCTGCTTTGATGTGATAATGATATCTGAGACATGGTATGCAGATGACAGAGTGTTCACATTACCGATGTATCAAACGTATTTTGTTAACCGTCCAAGTGGACGTAGAGGCGTTGGTGTCTCTTTGCTTGTTCGTCCTGGTCTCGAATCTCAGTTGATGTGTGAGTTTTCTTTTATGTCTGATAACTGCGAAGGTGCTCTCTCTTCGTTCCAACCGCACCATACTTTCTGTTGTCTATCGTCCTCCAAGTGGTGTTGCATCGGAGTTTATAAATTGCTTAGATGGTCTTCTTCAGTATGTCAATGAAAATAATTACACTTTTTTGTGGTGGAGACTTCAACATTGATATGTTGGGTGATAGTGCACTGCGATTTGACTTTGATGTCACGGTGTCTTCTAATGCATGTGCACATGTGATTTCTTTGCCAACTCGCGTTACAGAACAGTCGGCGACACTTCTTGATATATTTATAACTAACGTCGAATTAATGACAAAATCTGGTGTTGTTTGCTGTGACCTCAGCAATCTTATGGGAATATTCTTGTGTGCGCTGAAGCAAACGTGTAAACGTCCATTACAGTGTGCTCGATACTATCAGTCAATAACTGATAACAGCCTTGAATCATTCAGTGCTGCTCTACGGAATGCGTCATGGGATGACGTATGCTGCGCAGTAGAAGCAGATACCGCATATGAAACATTTATTAATAAATTTAAAGCACTATACTCTGAGCATTTCCCTATGAAGAAAGCATCACGACGAAACAAAATTCGGAAGCCCTGGATTAGCCTTATTTTGCTTCTTGGCGTCAGTGTCAAAGACCAGCTTTACAAAACATTGATCAAAACTAGAGACCTTTCAATGCTATCGGAATACAAGGCATATAGAAATAAATTGAACAAGGATATAAGAGCTGCCAAGACGCAGTATTATGCGGACATTTTCCAGCGCAGCTGTGGCCCTAGCGACGCTTTCTGGCGGCAGCTATCCACTCTTCTACATCCTGGATGTAAAAGTGAAATACATCATACTGAATTACATCATAAACGTGAATTACATCATAAAATACTTCTTGCCAAACTTGAAAACTATGGGATTCGAGGACGTGCCGCTGGACTCGTGAACTCGTATTTGGCGCATCGACGTCAATATGTTAAAGTTAATGGAAACTCATCAGAAACGCTAGGTATTACCTCAGGTGTGCCGCAGGGAAGTATACTGGGGCCTTTTCGCTTTAATTTATACATTAACGACATCGTCAATGTTCATGATGACTCATTTTATGTTATATATGAGGATGACACCAGTGTATTTTTCAGCGGTAAAAATCCTGACGAACTGATAAGAAAAGCTAACGAAATGCTTACCACACTGGAAGGCTGGTCGAAACCAAATGCGCTAGAAATTAATGCAGCCAAAACGAAAGCGGTCATTTTCCGCCCTAAGGGTAAAGTTTTATCATTTTGTGAATCTTTGACTTATAGCTCCAAAAACATAGAAATCGTAGCAGCCTTTAAAACCTTTGGTGTTTGGTTTACGGAAAAGCTGCTGTGGGATGTGCATGTCAACCACGTGTTTAGCTGTCTCGAGTGTTGTTGGTCTCTTATACCGCAATAACTGCGTTCTTCCAACTAATATCAAATTGTTGCTTTTCAAATAGTTGTTTATGTCTCAAGTGAATTATTGCCTACTTGTATGGGGCACTGGCACGCACACAACCTTAAGGAAGCTCTACGTCCTACAAAAGAAAGCTTTACGCATCATTTATAACTTAGCCAGTGATCACCCTTCTGCACAGCTCTTCCGACCTGCCGATATCCCAACGGTTTTTAATACGTATAAGTTACGCCTTGTTCTTAGATATAAATATGAAATAAAGAACAATATTCCAATGCTTGCAGATTTGGCAGAGTTAGCTGAATACTCTTCGTATCCCTTACGGCTCATGAGAAAGTACGAAACAAGAACACCACGCACAAATTACGGGGCCCAGATGCTAAGAGTAACTTTGCCCTCTGTGTTAAATCTTTTATCGCAAAATGATTTTCATATTTCTTGTTGCAGGCCTGCGCTTCATGCTTTTTTCGTGAGCTGATACCTAAAATGTCAGCTTTGAACTTATATTTGATGTATGTTTTTATTGCGTGCACCTGGTGCGTTCTTTTTTTTTGTGAATATGTGCATGAATATTTTATGCTCTCTGCGTGTTTATACTTATGTACGACAGTTTTTTGTATACCGTCACTGCATGCTGAACTGTAATCGGCTAAGAAGCCTAGTCAAGTACACAAGAGCTTTTTCTTCCCATGCCCTCTACTTGCTGAAGTGGAAAATAAAACGATTGATTGATTGATTGATTGATTGATTGATTGATTGATTGATTGATTGATTGATTGATTGATTGATTGAATTAGGGTGAAGACAAAAAGCTACGGTCACGACTGTCTTTCTGGCGGGTGTGATCATGCGCGGGAAATGAACGTTCGATATGACATTTCTTCGGCATATGGGGCGGCTTCCAACACATTCGGGGATACGGAGCATCGGGGTTATATGGAAGAAAAGGATCGTGGATGAACACGGATGATTCTCGGCTATAAAGAAGGAAGAACGGAGAGAATGCTGCTGTAGGTGAATGGCGCCGTTGTAAGGAACGTAACAAATGGCACTGTACGGTTCAATTACTTTGGTCATCGGAAACGTACATTGCAAGCATGTCTCCGAATATGTGACTAAAGCGCTAGGTTGTTGTGTTGGTTTACAGGTGATTTGCGCTGGTCTTCTGAGGTCTTCTACAGCTTTGGAGAGGAAGGTATTCCGCTGTCGTTGAGGAGCTCACGAGGCGTATCATGCTCACTAAAAGGGAATGAAGTATGAACAATCCGAGTTCACGTAATGTGGCCTCTAGAAGTGCTGAAGATTCAGCGTAGCGAGTGAGGTAGCCAACAGCGATGATGACCGAGAGGTTGGTATCTTGTGTTTACGTTAGGGGGCCGTGCAAATCGATTCCGATACGGTCGAATTTCTAATAGACCGTCATTGTCAATATGGCGTATAAGTAAGAATGTCAGAAAATGTTGAAAAGTGGGAAGAGCCTTGTTGAAAGGCTGAGAGGGACAAGGAGGTGGTGGGAGCGGCCCTTTGATTGTGGAAGGACTCCGAGGAGCGCTCTTGCAGCGTCGGCAATTGAAGCTTTTGCGAACGTACTGCCAAACAAAGTGATACATTCCGTGCCAGTCATATTGAAAACGGAGGTGTGTATAAATCTTGACCACGCGAGCATGGGCGCATAGCGGGGCCGCATTAAAGGAGGCAGAGCCGTCGGAGCATAACAAGGAATCAGCAGCAACCATAGTTAGGCGTTTGAGGCGGTGCGGTCACAACGGATTAAAAGGTGACGAGCACTGCGTACGAGGGAGCCGTTGGTTGCGCGGGCTGACCGCGGTGATAGGTGTTCTAGGAGAGTGACATTCAACGTTCGATCGCATTGCTCAGATGACATGTCGGCCTGGTCAATGTGGCATAGAATAAGTAAGAATGCCAGAAGACATGAAAAGTAGAAAGTGTGCTGTTGCAAGTGCAACACCAAGCCCAGATGTCTTGGATATCAGCAAGCAGCTGTATTAATGCGGCGATTATAGATGCTAAATTATGGATGAATCTGTGAGAACATGTGAAAATGAGTAGACGGCGGTACCGGACGGCGAAAAGGCGGCGGGTCTAGGCGCACATGCGGACATGCTACGTACAAGGCGTTAGACTCTCGGCTAACGTCCGTGAGGAGTAGTTGTGCTGGCAACGGTACACTTGTGACGTGAGCGTAGGATAGAGGTGAGAAGTCAGGCGAATTCTGATAGGTAGAAGGCAATTCCTCAGATCGTTGCTCCTCTGACTTTTCATAGCGCAAGAGTCATCTAATTTTTTATAGCGCAAATTGGCAATGAACCATTGCGTGCGTGAAACACACCACCGCATTTCAGATTTATGCATTGCGCAGCTCCTACAAACGCCATGAATGTGCGCTTGCTCCGCTTTTCCAATATATCATTTCTTTCGAGCAGCACCTACGATAGCAAACTCGAAAGGTGCGTGAGCTGTCGCACGCCATTGTTCACTACCGACATAAGCGTACGGCAACGAATTTCATGGGTGTGCGTGAGAACGTAGTCACAAGCTAAACGTGGCGATAAGGGACCTGGCAAGTGAGTACATGCCACCCGCCGGTCAGGCAGATGTGAAACAGAAATTTACTAGTGAAATGGAAGTGCGCTCCATCTGTCGTTAGCTGCAGCAAGCATACCGTGTGCAACGCTTGGTGGCGTTGGCGTCAGTAGAAGCGGGTGGAGGCCACGCGGCGGAGCGTTCGAGTTAAACGTGCTGACGGCTGTACATGTAGTATTCATCACATGTATACTAACTACTAGTAAGATTCAGATGCATATCTTTAGTATTGTATTTATTACTATTCATTTTGTATCCATGACAGAATCTATTTCCCTGACGGTTCATGTTAATTCCCCGTATGTTGATGTGTTCTTAGCGCGCATACATGTGCTTCGATGTATTAATGTCCAAAAAACCATGCGTTGTAGTATTAAAATTTTCATAGCAAAAACCTTTGATTGTATTGCACACGCGCACACTGCTGTTGCCAGGTTCTGGCGCCTTGGTTTTTTAAGCTGTATGCTGCGAGATTTCTTGTCAGAGTGGCCATGAACATGTAATTTTTTCATTTTGTAAATAAGCCTTGACTTTTCGAGACGTACAGATTTATGCCTTCGCAATATTAACAAATATTTGGCGGAAGCGTTAGCTATTTTCAGGGATGTTTGGTTGCGTGGATGAGTACATGATTTTTATAGTGGTGACAGCTATAAATCCTTAGTTACCTCTGAAGGCGAACAATCTGAAATAAATTGAGGAGGACTGATCTTTTTCAAAGAATTGTGTCAGCATGATGAGGGGCATTTTTAGACATTTTGAAAGAGTGCCTGAAACGGTCAGTTGAAATTTTTGTCATCGTTTTCGCTCCAGTACCATCAAACCGTTAGCAGAGTAAATTAGGCGACATAACTTGTATCAAGGCAGCTACGGGCAAATATATGTTACCCTTGTTCTCTACAATGTCTTTCCTTCTTAACTTGTACAACGCGCAGCCGTCACAGGCGATGGCAGCGCTCTCAAAAGATTGAGCTGCGTGACCCTCTCTATGGCCGCCGCAGTCAACCTCGGCAGCGCGCCATCGGGCAGGCGAGAAGAAGCGGTTCGCGGTGTGGTTGAGATGTGTCTAGACAGGTGCCGCAACACTAGCAGCCGTTCGTGTTTTATTACCCTGTACGCCGAAAGTCTGCAAACACCAAGTGGTATACGGACAAATAATATCTATTGGAAAACGATTGCCGCTAAGCGTAGACTTGGGCAATGTGGTTGTGCTTTCAGGGGTGAATTCACAGCTGCATACGCACAGATCCTGGCGTTGATGGGACAGCCAGAAACCGACGCTCACTGCCCCGACAAGCTGAACTTATTCGGCTCGCCAGTTGCCTTAAATGCTTTGCGCGATGTTGTAGCTTTGCAAATAACCAATCACTAGACTTGCAGCACACAATGCAGCTAGGACAATTTATGGTGTCCAAAAGAAGGAACCTCGAGATAAACGCTGTCACGCAGCTACTGTCAAGACGGACCACATTGTACCACAGGTACACCATGGTTGCTGTGCACCAAAGCCTAGGTGGCGTAGGCTGGACATATTAAAACAGATCGGTCACCGGTGGTACGTATAATGGCACGATGCTAATTGGAATGGAAGCGGGAGTTTAAATCACGTTAGGCGGTGACCTGCAGCGATTCGAATGTTTAACGGTCTTGTGATCTGTTTAACGTTCTTGTGATCTTGAGATCTGTTTATGTTACCTGAAGAACGTAGATATCTTCGGCCGAACATTTGAGGAACATAATCATCGGCTCGACCTTGTTCTAAGCTGTTTGCAGAACTCTTCTCTAACATTGAATTTAAAAATGTCGTTTTGGTGAACGTAAAACAGTTGTTTTAGGACACCTTGTGGACAAAGCAGGTGTTAGGCCATACCCAAAGAAAGTTGGCGCCGTAAGCAACATCAAACAGCCGCAGCCCGTCCGGGAGCTGCGAAGCTTTCTGGGCCTGTGATCTTACTTTCGCCGCTTTGTTCCAAACTACAGTTCGTCCTCACTTCCGGAGAATACTGCGCCAATTTGATCCCTCTGCTCCCACGTAAATCCATGTCAATACCAGTGGAATTGGTCTCGGCGCAGTGCTCCTTCAACGCCATGACAATGCTGAATACGTGGTCGCATATGCAAGCTCTTTATTGAGCAAGGCAGAGCGCAATTACACCGTTACGGAGCTGCAGTACCTTGCCGTCGTTTTCGTGAGACACAAGTTCAAACCCTACATCTACGGCCGTCACTTCTCAGTCATTACCGATCATCTTTCACTTTGTTGGTTGGTAGCCCTACGCGATCCTTCTGGACGACTTGCGCGATGAGCCCTACGCTTACAAGAGTTTGGTACGGTTCGCTACAACAGCAGTAAGCGCCACACAGACGTTGACTGCCTATTACGGCCATACGTCGGCAAAAAATGTTAAGCTCGCTCAGACTCACTCATGGAATATATTTTGCCTTTAGGACTCACTGGGACTCGCACTCACCAAAAGGTTTCTTATTCGGACTCACTAGGACTCAGAATCAATAAAATTTTTCTCAACCGGACTCACTCGGACTCAACTCACCAAAATATTGCTCGCTCGGACTCACTCCGACTCATACTCACGGATCGATCTGAGTCTGAGTGAGTGCACTCATGAGTCCAGTAGCGTATAATTTACATTTTTTACCATATTGCCCATGCTCTTTAACCTCAATACCTCATATAACTGGTGTTCTGCTTGGCGCGTTTTCATCTCATACACTCAAATACGAGTAATCAATGGTTACAATGCAGTAAGGACAATTTTGTCGAAAGAGGCGGCTCACACGGGATATTTTATCAGACTTCCCATGAAATATTTTGCCAGAGGGAGCTCAAAACCCCCTCCTTTGTCCTCCTCCGTAACTCACATCTCTGGTCAATAAATATTGAGGTGGTGTATGAACGCTAGTGCTTTGAAGTATATGTGAGTAGACGTTAGTATAAACGTGAGTCATCTTAAAGCTTATAGTAATGCTGAAGATTGTAGATAGGACCATAGGTTGGCAAAAAATGTGGAGCTCACTCAGACTCACTCATGAAATACATTTAGCCCTTAGGGCTCACTTGAACTCAGACTCACTAAAATGCTTCCTCATTCGGACTCACTCAGGCTCAGAGTGACAGAAATGCTCTTCAACCGGACTCACTCTGACTCAGACTGAAGAAAATATTACTCAGCCTGACTCCCTCACACTCTGACTCACGGCTCAATCTGAGTCTGACTGATTCGACTCATGGGTGAGTTTGCCGGCCTTGATTACGGCTTCCTCTACCGACGACAGAGTGCCACGCTGACAACTTCGACCAGTATGTCGCCGCTGTTGACTGTCAGTTCCCTGATGTCGTGGCTTCCTGGACACCCCAAAGCGAGGACTGTTGCTTAGATTCCCTCTTTGCCTCCGCGAATGAACACGCCCATTGAATAGTTCACGATGACACTCTTTACCGAATAAATTATTCCGGCCAAGGAGTGCGTCTGCTGCTGCCAGCTCCACGCTCTCTACATTCTCATGTTTTTCGGGTCTTCTACGAGGACGCAACCTGCACACACATGGGCTTCACCAGAACGTTTCACCGCATCCAGCAAAGGTTCTACTCGCGAGAGATAAGAAGCGATACGGAAAAATACGTCGCCGGTTGTGTACGATTCTAGGATCACAAGCGTGCCACAACTGCGTCGCCCGGACTTCTCCATCCTGTACCGCCTCCTACCTGTGCCTTCTAGATATTTGGCGTCGACCTCCTAGGTCCGTTCCCTCTTTCAACCAGTGCCAATCGATGGGTCGTTATATGCGTCGACCATCTGACGCGCTACGCGGAAACTGCGGCAATAACTACTGTAACAGCGTTTCATGTGTCGCAGTTTATGCTTCGCCTTATTATCCTGCGCCATGGTCCTCCGGGCGTCGTACATCATATAATATTCGAACCGTATCGCTGGTGGTCGCATTAGTTCCAGAATAATTTGCACAGTTTGCATTTGCGCTGAAGCCTTTCAGAAAATTCTTAAGTAATTTGAAATGTTTCTAAACATTGCGGCATGGCTTGGCCAAGGCAGTGGTTATTCGCAATGCCCACGAACTATAGGTGGCGCACCGTGCTTTTCAAGATGGCGCCAGGAGGAGAGTCAACCCGTTTGTTAGCATAGGAACAGATAGGACGTGCGGACGTGCGACCCGTGCTGCTTTCACCGGATGAAGTCATGAGCTGCGCTGAAATGGATATGAGACTAAAATGCTTTCCCAAACCATGGAAAGTGCTGAGTACTCGCCACCTAATTATTTGCTGCGGCGTGAAAGGTTATATTTCGGCTCCGTTAGCGTGCATAACGATGCTTTGCGAAATCCTGTGCGTGCTACATAAAACTGCATGAACTAGAACTGACGTATGAGCTGAACGGCACTCCGAGGTAGTACGTGCTCAGCCTGCCTGACGGATTTGCCGCAGTAGTAGGCCGCCAGCGAGTAGCGCCATCGCTGCTGCACGGGACCGCACGTTTAACGTGGTGATGGTTTGCAAATATCATACGCCGTCGTCATTACTTGCGTAGTCGGGAACGCGGAGTTACGTCTTCAAAGGAACACAAGCATTTAACATCCCATTCAGTAGCGCTTGTGTCACCGCCATGCTGAGACTCTAGCCGTGTGCATGCAATTCACTTCACTCACATGTTGCAGGTTCGATCAGCACGATCGAAACATGAATATCGAAAAGAATGCACACGGATGCTTTCGCAACGGCGAAGAAATTAGCCGAGAGGCGTGCATTGCGGCCGTGACTGCACGTTCTATCGTTATAACCATTACGCTTCGCTGGTCGAGCTCGAGCGTGTTGGCGGCATGCGGCGCTCCATAATATCCACAGTAATTGATACATGCAATGCACAAGAGGAACTATGCTCTTATTTTGATCTCGCTCTAGGGCATTATACTATAAATACAATCAAAGTGACTTACGAGCGTGAAAGAACATTAACGCACGAGGGGACGTGAAGTGCAACTCGCTCCTCATGAGTTAGCAGCTGATCGTTCATCGTCGCTGTCACTCTCGGTGCTCGCACAGTCTTCAACGTCCAGCGAAAAATCCTAGTCCTCAAGATGGTTTCTTTCAACATCACTGCTGAAAGCAATCTGAAGAATTTCCTCCGCCGAACGACTTCGACCACTTCTCGTCACCACGTTTACAATTAGAGAGGCGTCTGGGCGCGAAGAACACTCTGCTCTCAGACCGGTCAACAAGCAAATCGCTTGCAGTGTGCTGCCACCTACCAACAAACGTACAAAAATAAGCAGCGCAGCGCTGGCTATGAAATATGAAACCAACACACTGGCGAAGGACGGCGTGGAAAGCGTTCGCACCACGAAAGGCGTTGAGCAGACGCGTTCTCGAATGATCGAAACGTCGCTCGCACGATTCGTAACAGCGCTTTGCTGACAAAGGATAGAGGTATCGCCAGCTTGAGATCGCTCAGTTATAGAAAAGCACATCGCGTGCCCGCGGGACCTCCCGCGTGCAGTGTTATGGGATTCATGCACTACAAGAAACACTGACCAATGCTATCTGCAAGCAAAACAGGGTGAGCTTCAACTGATTATGTCAGACGATAACATTGAACTAACCTACGTGGCTACAGAGAGCCTCGCGAAGCTGATAGTATGTGTACGCTGTGAGCTATAGTATTGAAAGTGCGAGTTGCCACGTATTTTCACGAAAACTTCGCGTCTCGCAAGAACGAATCAGATTTTGTGTGTCACGGAGGGCCCGGTTTGTTCACTGATGCAGGGAACATGCAAAGTCGTAGTGTTCTTTTCTTGCCAACGCGTTAACACTGAGGCTTACACAGCTGAACAAGGGAGCGACTGCGTAGTGCTGCCATTTTGTCGTCTACTAACCCTCCTCGAGAGGACGCTCCTGAATTCCGCTTGGCGGCGCGACAGTCTATGGGCATTGCGAATATGTGTAACGGACCGCTTACATCAAAAGAAGCGCGCGTGGTAATAAACACGTGAGCTCGTATTTCGTTCAAACCGACCCCCCTCGACCCTGCCTTCTTCACCATATCATCCCATTGAGTGAGCTTGAGACCCCTGGTCAAGAATCTGGTAAATCTGGTTTCTGAACGTGAAGAAAATTTCCTAAAAGGTTTCCTAAAATTTCCTAAAATAAATTTTTGGAAATTATGTCATGCGCACATGAATGTAAGCTAACTAGAACAATATCTATTACTGCAATGACTGAAGCACAGTTGTTTAAAAACTGGTGAATATGCCGCTTACCAACGAGCGATATAAGCGAAAAGAGAACCAGCAAACGAACGAAAGGCAGCATGGCCAACCGCTCTTTCCTTGTCTGCAGGTTTCTTAATCTGCAATAGCGACGATAAAACGAACAGTGAGACTTCCATTGTGCGTTTTCGTTTTTATTCGTTGTGCAGTGCCCTTCAAAACCATGCATGACCTCAGATTTAGCAACATTTGCAATTCTTAGAAATATTGCGCGAGCGTCAACCGCATGTGATGTCGGCGCCTTGTAGTCGCTACAATGGATGAAATTGAAACGTTACGCGTGGGCGAGCAAAGCGTTTTGGAATTCAAGCGCTTCCAGCTGCGGTACTTGCAACAGGCTTGCTTTTCTTAGCCGCTATGGCCCGTCGCGCGCCAACACAAAAAGTGGCGTAAAGCTATTTGAAATCATACCCTATGCTTCATTTTAGAACATTACTTCTTACGAAAGCAACAGCATCCTTTATTAAATGCGAAGCATTTCTTAGCGAACCTCAGTCACTTTAGCCGTTTCTATCTATCTATCTATCTATCTATCTATCTATCTATCTATCTATCTATCTATCTATCTATCTATCTATCTATCTATCTATCTATCTATCTATCTATCTATCTATCTATCTATCTATCTATCTATCTATCTATCTATCTATCTATCGAGTCGCTTACGACTGGGCACTCTCCTGGTCGACTCGATAATTTGTAATATACCAAAATTGGCATATAAGTGGATCAGGTGTATTACGAACACGATTCACTGGTCGTGACCTAAATAACCCAAAACGCCTGGCGCGTACGACAGAAAATCATTTTCCTCAGCCACGTGTGACCCATACCCGCAGACCACAGTTCATGTTAGGTGGGTATGTGCGACAGGCAGGGCTTAAAGTCTCCCTTCATGGGAAGGGGGGGGGGTCGCATAGGGCGGCAACAAATAATATATATATATATATATATATATATATATATATATATATATATATATATATATATATATATATATATATGTGGCGAAGCAATTGGTACTGCTTAACGGTTGCGCTCTCCAGCGGCTCCTAGTGGGTCGCCCTCTTCTAAACGCCGCTCGCCCTCGGACCCCGTGCTTTTGCCTTGACTGTCGCCATTGTGCATTGTCGCCGAATTCCGTCCAATAAACAGCTTAACAAATTGGTGAAGAGTGCTGTGCTCCCATTCAATGCCCCTGGAGCTTCGTTCCCGTACTCTGCCATCTACCATGCCCAAAGACGCCGCTCAGCAAACCCCGCCTCCCACACCAACCACATGTTCCGGTGTCCCACGCATCCGCGATCCACCTATCTTCACTGGCGCCGATGGCACCGACGTGGAGGACTGGCTCGAAGTTTACGAGCGCGTGAGCGTACCCAACAAATGGGACGAAGCAGGCAAGTTGAGCAACTTGGTCTTCTACCTCGCGGGAGTAGCAAGCGTGTGGTACAACAACCACGCGTCCGATTTTGCTACTTGGTCGGATTTCAAGACCGCCGTCATCAACGTTTTTGGCCGCCCTGCAGTTCGTAAGCTGCAAGCAGAACAGCGCTTACGCGAACGAGCTCAGCAGGCTGGTGAATCTTTCACCAGTTATATCGAAGACGTCCTGGACTTGTGTAAGAAAGCCAACGGCACCATGTCCGAGTCTGACAAGATCCGGAACATTATGAAGGGCATTGACGACGATGCCTTCATCATGTTGCTCGCTAAAAACCCTTCCACCGTGGCCGAGGTCATAACACTGTGCCAGAGCTACGAGGAGCTCCGCCGGCAACGTTCGATGACCCGTCGCCCTCCATCACGCGACGAAAAGCTTGCAGGCTTGGCGGCCATACCTGACCAGGCCACGCTGCTGGCAGAAATGAAGGCATTCGTTCGCGAGGAAATCGCACGCCAGTTCTCTCTCCTGGCCTTCGCCCACCCGCCGAACGTTCAACAGTCGTCGACGACCCTTCTTCCTCCCATCCGCCGAGCGATTGAGCAGAAAATCGCGGAGGTGATGCCTGAGTACCACCAGCAACCTCCGGCTCCTGCGCCACAGAGTTACGCTCAGGTTGTCGCCAGGACGCACCATGCAATCCCTGCGGCTGCACCGTTGAGTTACGCCGAAGCCGCCGCTAGACCTCCGTCCTTCGAAGCGGGCGTGCCGGCTACGTATGCTGCCGTCATCCCTAGGCCCCGACTGCAACCCACCCTACAGTCATTTCAGCAGCCGCCCCGTCAATGGCATCCTGCGACGTGGGCGGGACCTGCCCCGGCGAACCGATGGCGCACACCCGACAATCGGCCCATCTGCTTTGCATGCGGTTATGCCGGTCACGTGGCCCGTTACTGCCATCGCGTGCACCCGCCTCGAGTCGCGTCGACCACCACAAGCCAGTCCAGCCGTGCATTCTACGACCCGCCTATATCGCCGACGTCACGCCCAGCTCCATCCACTCGCCGCTCTCCGTCTCCACGCCGTCGCTCACAGTCACCAATGCGGCCACGTTCTGTCGCACGAGAGCAGGAAAACTAGTCGTCGCAGTCCACGAGGCAAGGGCTGCGACGCTATCGAACTGTAAAAGCCCTCAGCGAAGTCCATCGAATGTCATAGACGTGTTTGTGAACGGTGTTCGCGCATCTGCCCTTGTCGACACTGGAGCCGCCGTATCCGTTATGGACGCAAAACTTAGCCGCTTACTTCGAAAAGTGACGACGCCACTTTCTGGGATGTCCCTCCGTACCGCCAGCTCCCAGAGTATTAGGCCTACAGCAGTATCCACTTCTCGCGTCGTTATTCAGGACACCGTTCTGCGCAACTTGAAATGGCACACGTGCTTGTGTTACCTGGACGACGTCGTCGTTTTCGCTCCGGACTTCTCCACGCATCTTCAACGTCCGCGGCATGTTTTGACGCGTTTGACCAACGCCGGCCTCCAACTGAACCTGAAGAAGTGCCGATTTGCAGCACGGCAGCTGACAATCCTAGGCTACGTCGTGTCCAAGGACGGAATCCTTCCCGATCCGGCCAAGCTTCGGGCCGTGGCCGAATTTCCCAAACCTACGTCCGTCAAAGAACTGCGCAGTTTCGTAGGACTGTGCTCCTATTTTCGACGTTTCATACGCAACTGTGCCACCATCATATCGCCGCTGACGAAGTTCCTTGGAAGTAACGGGCCCCTACATTCGTGGTCGTCCGAATGCGACGACGCGTTCGCAAAGCTCCGTCGTTTGTTGACGTCTCCTCCCATATTACGCCACTACGACCCTACGGCCCCAACGGAGGTACACACGGACGCCAGCGGTGTAGGCCTCGGTGCTGTTCTTGCGCAACGCAAACCAGGGTTCCCCGAATATGTCGTCGCCTACGCAAGTCGAACGCTTACTAGAGCCGAGATAAATTACACTGTCACGGAAAAAGAGTGCCTGGCGATCATCTGGGCCCTTAGAAAATCCCGACCTTATTTGTATGGTCGCCCATTTGATGTCGTCACCGATCACCACGCACTATGCTGGCTGTCGTCATTGAAGGATCCATCGGGCCGTCTCGCCCGTTGGGCACTTCGCCTGCAAGACTACGACATCCGCGTGCTGTACCGCAACGGACGTCAGCATGCTGACGCCGACGCCCTCTCGCGCTCCCCCTTGCCTGACGACAATGCCTCCTGCTCAGTGTCTCGCACTGCTGTTTCTTCTATCGATGTTCACACCATCGCTACCGAGCAGCGCAAGGATAAATGGATCGCTTCGCTAATAGACTTGCTCACTGATCCGTCGACAACACCAACCACTCGCGCGTTGCGTCGTCAAGCCCACCATTTCGCCATTCGTGACGACCTACGGCACCGACGCAATTACAACGCCGACGGCCGCCAGTGGCTACTTGTGATACCCCGAAGTCTGCCTGCTGAAATATGCGAGTCCTTCCACTCTGATCCGCAATTCGCGCACTCTGGGGTATCCAAAACTTACCACCGCATTCGACAACGATACTTCTGGCGAGGGATGTACCGCTACGTGCAGAAGTTCGTCCGCTCCTGCCTCGATTGCCAACGCCGAAAACCTTCAACGCACGTGTCACCAGTCGGTCTACAACCATTACCTTGCCCTAACCGTCCGTTCGGGCGCGTGGGCATCGATTTGTATGGACCACTTCCTCTGACCTCAGGTGGTAACCGTTGGGCCATCGTCGCCGTTGACCATCTAACGCGATGCGCCGAAACCGCTGCCCTCCCAGCGGCTACAGCGAGCTATGTTGCCTCCTTCCTGCTACACCTATTCATGCTGCGTCACGGTCCACCCCAGGAGCTTCTCAGCGATCGAGGCCGTGTCTTCTTGTCGGAAGTCGTCGAAGCCATTCTCAAAGAGTGCCATGCTGTTCATCGCAAAACTACTGCTTACCACCCACAGACGAATGGCCTAACCGAACGCTTCAACCGCACGCTCGGCGACATGCTCTCAGTGTACGTCGCCGCCGATCACACAAATTGGGATGCCATTCTGCCCTTCGTCACGTACGCCTATAATACCGCCCCTCAGAGCACTACTGGGTTTTCACCCTTCTTCCTGTTGTACGGAAGGCACCCGTTGCACACCATTGACACGATACTACCCTACAATCCGGATCCATCTGATTGTGCGCCTATTTCTGACACAGCCAGGCTTGCTGAAGAGTGTCGCGAGCTTGCAAAGGCCTTTACAACGCACGAACAAGAGCGGCAGAAGAGCCTTCGTGGTGGCACCACCACTTCTGAGTCCACGTTCCTCCCCGGAGCACTCGTATGGCTCTCGGTCCCTACCACTGCAACCGGCCTCTCTTCAAAACTACTGCCGAAATACGAAGGCCCCTACCGGGTCGTCGAGCGCACATCCCCGGTCAACTACCTGATCGAACCCCTCGAACCAGCTTCGGACATGCGCCGTCGAGGGCGCGACATAGTCAACGTGGAGCGCCTTAAGGCCTACTATGACCCACTCATAGTAACGAGCTGTTAGGTCGCCGGACGGCTCCCTTTTCGTACCCGGGGTAATTGTGGCGAAGCAATTGGTACTGCTTGACGGTTGCGCTCTCCAGCGGATCCTAGTGGGTCGCCCTCTTCTAAACGCCGCTCGCGCTCGGACCCCGTGCTTTTGCCTTGACTGTCGCCATAGTGCATTGTCGCCGAGTGCCGTCCAATAAGCAGCTTAACAATATATATATATATACATATATATATATATATATATATATATATATATATATATATATATATATCTATACATACATATATATTGTAGTGGATCATACCAACGAAGTGACTGGCGCGTGAAGGGGAGTCTAGTGAAAGAGAACAAAAAAGGATGGAGTTGTGTTGGAGCGTGTTTGTCTGAGTTGCTCTTGTACATCACATTCCGTGGCAGCGGTGACAAAGGTAACCCATGCTTACACGGAACAAGGCTTCTGCGGCGACAGCAATAGTCGGTGGTTCAGCGATGAACCCTATGGAGGACGATACGACGTCGCCGTCCGTGGAACCTGCTGTCCCGACTACGGAGGGAAGTTTGGCAGAGGCCGCGGGAGCCCCAGTCTCATCAAACATCCCGCCACCCGCACCCCGTCAGCCTCTTCCGTCGGAGTTTGATGTCCAGGGTGCACCAACTCACCCTGCACAGTCAAGCACCGGGGCCAGTCTACCTATGGCAGATTGCCTACAAGCCCTGGCTTCACAAGGTGAGGCCGACAGAAGAGCCCTCATGCAAGGTTTCGAGGCTCGCTTTGCTACTCGCCTGCTATCTCTTGAGACCGCGCTTGCCCAGCGTACCTCCACGGCAGATGACGTCGTCGCAGACCTGGTTGCACGGGTCTCTGTCATCGCGGCACAGTCTAGCCGTCAGCAACGCGTGTCTACATCGGTAGAACAAAACAACATCGGTCGAGCTCAGTCTCGGTTTTTTGGAGCACACCTTCTACCATACCTTTGATGGTACCACATCGTGGGCAGCATTTCTGGTGCAGTTCGAGTCTGTTGCTACCCTACACGGCTGCACAGTTCAAGACAAAGCCCAGGTTGAATGCCTCGAGTGCATCCCCGAAGGCATCCGCTCGAACTATGAAGCACTGGTGTCGGCGCTCGAAAGCCGATTTGGTGACCGTCATCTTCTTCAGCTCTACCTCACACAGATGAAACACGTCCGGCAGGGTCGGCGAGACCTTCAAGAACTCGCTGGTCACGTCGATAGCTTGTCCCGGAAGGCCTTGTCGGGTTGCCCTACCGCAACCATGGACCTTATTGGTGCTAATGCCTTTGCTGACGCCATCAATAACAGAAACGTCCAGCACTTCCTCCGCCTCGCTCGTCCGATCGACGTGCCATCAGCTCTAGCCGTCGCTCTTGAGGCAGACATACAATAACGCTCGCAAGCAGCTGAAGATCCGTACCGGAGGCCAACCTACACAGGCGTGCCCTCCGGGGGCCGAAATTCTCCTGCTCGACGTTGGGCATTTTGCTCGTAACTGCCCTGGGATGTCCGAGTCGCTGCCAAACTCGGTTACTCGTGCACAGTTTCCCTTGGGAAACTACAATGCGGGCCGCCGAGGGCAGGACCCCGCATGATGACTGAACCCCCCTCCTTTCATTTGGCCCCTTCACCGAGATGCCACCTCTGCCGGTGAAGCTTGGAGATCCGCCGCAGCTTGTTGAAGCGCATGTGGACACAGGGGCTGCCTTAAGTTTTCTCACGTCGAGTTTCTTGTTTGGAAGATTTTCGCTGAACCCACCACAGGTCGATCGACCCCATCTCGTCCTGGCTGACGGAGCTGCTCTACCTAGCCTAGGCGAAGTCTGCTTGAATGTGTGTGCGCTTGGGAAGAAAGCAAGACATCGGTTCCTTGTCGTCCCAAACCTGTGTGTGCCAGTGATCTTAGGATGTGATTGGTGTGCAGCGTTTGGCGTTCGTTTGCAGTTTAGCGGCACTGATTGCACCATTGACCTGATATCTACCACGTCGATACCATCGCCAGCAACTCTTGAAGCCTGCAATAAACTTGTCCTTGGCAGTCGTAATTCCCGTTACATCATGTCATTTACAGCACTGTTAACAAAGTCTGTTCCGTGCTCGCTGCCAACTACCGCATGATGAAAAGTCTGGTTACTAAATTTTCTTCGCAATTCGGCATTCCAAACACGAGGACGTCTATGTCCGTTGGTGCAAACAGAAGTGAACAACCCGAAGTTGGAAAATCATCACCTCTTTTGCATCCTGTGATTACGGCAACTTGAGTTACCGTATCCTTGTCGTCTGCTGCGTGTGTGCCCGTTTACAGCCACGCGAAGTCTTTTGCCGACACGGACATTCTTGTAGAAAGCGCCGTTTGCTCCCGGCCTGGAGGTGAATTCGCAATGCCGCGGGCCCTTCATCACTGTTCCCGCAATACCTTTGCAGTGCTTCTCTTCAATCTGTCCGACAGTAACCTGCGCGTGCCGTCAGACACCGTTCTCGGTACCTGTGCCTACCTTGAAGCCCCGTCTGTCGTGGCAGTAGTGCAGCCCGGAGCACCTTCCCCACCAGCTACTTCGCCCTTAGACTGGAATGAATTCAACTTCGGCCCCAACTTAACTCCGTCACAGAAATCGGAGATTCAAGCACTTCTACGAAAATTCCGTAACTGCGTGGCCATGTCACCCATTGAGCTCGGCCACACTCCTTTGGTGCAGCACAGATACGATACCGGCTCTGAAATTCCTATTCGACAACACCCGCGGCGAGTCTCTGCCTCTGAATGCGCAGAAATCGCTAAGCAAGTGGATGACATGCTAACGTGGTATCATATCGCGTCGTCCAGTCCCTGGTCGTCCCCCATAGTACTCGCAGAAAGAGAAGACGGCACGATTCGTTTCTGTGTGGATTATCGACGACTCAACATTGTCACCAACCGGACGTGTATCCACTGCCTGCGTCTTGGTGATGCCCTTGACTGCCTGCATGGTGCCAGTTATTTCACTACGCTGGACCTTCTTTCTGGCTATTGGCAAGTGGAACTAGACCCAAATGACGCTGGAAAGACCGTCTTTACAACTCCCGACGGACTATACCATTTAGGCCCTCTCAGCCTCTCAATCCACGCTTCAGAAACAAAGGAAGCTGATCAAAGCGAACTGCGAGTACAATGCAAAATAAGTTTTAGTTATTCCCGCTCCCTGCAACTCGCAAGTACAAGCGAGCATCACACGACACCGAGTTCGAGGCAAGCCCTCCGACATCCGTTCTCTAGAGCCTAAATGCGTTAAAATCGGGTATATACGTATGCCACAGCGATAAAGTACCTACATACACGATCAATTTACTTAGCTATGCATCTTACGATCGGTGGTGCAAAAACTCGGCTCATCAGGGGCGAATGGCTCCGGCGATTTTCGCCTTTTCAGTTGGCATTCTCCTTAATTCATCTCTCGCTTCCTGTGCATTGGAGTGTTTTATTACGCATCCTCAAATGGCCTCTTGATGGTCGTCTTCCGTTTGTATGTACTGCAAATGGGATACGTGCGTGTCCACTTTCGCGGGGTACGACCAAAGGCAAAACCGTGTCCTCCGAGATAGCTACGGCAACCGCGGAGGACACGGGCGAAACAAACCTGAAGGGGGTCACGACCAACATTCTGCGATTTACTTGTATGAAGAACGTGGTGTTAGCTAGTTAGAATCAAAACTCTGAGCCTTCAAAACGTACGTACGTCCGCGATGCTGTGTTGTGACGACCAACTCGTCGCGGTGTGCGTATCACGCGTCTCCAGTCTGCCTCTAGCTGCTCACTTCGTGTTACACGACAAGCACCGCGGTCAGAGCCTCTGCTGAGCTTCATAGTCAAGGTTACCACGGTTTTGCATCAGGGCTACGCAAAACAACAGCAGAGCCACACATTCATGCCACCGGCTGTGGAGAACGCGGGTACTTCGCTTACCCAACACGCTCGCAACATCCCATATCCAGCGATCTCGCCTTTCTTCTTCGTACGACAACTATGGAAATCGGTAAAACTGAACGTTGTTATTCAGTCTTTTACGTCCGTGCAATTCACAACGCAACAGTGCGTCTTTTGCGGAGTTTCTTCGTAGCTACCAGTTTAACCGCCTGCCATTTGGCCTCTCCAACCCTCCCGCTACATTTCAGCGATTAATGGACCGGGTTCTTGGCATCTGAAGTGGTCGATGGCTTGGTTTACTTAGACGACATCAACGTTTATGCTCCTATGTTTCCCGAACACCTCAGGCGCTTGGAAATTGGTCCTGCGTGCTCTACAAGACGCTCGTCTCTTTGCATTAAGCCTTCAAAGTGCTTCTTCGGCTTCTCGGAAGTTACATGGGACACGTGGTCAGCGCCAAAGGCATCAGCCCTGATCCGACCAAGCTCCAAGCCATCGCCTGTATTCCGCCTCCCACCACGGCTAAGCAGATTAAAAGTTTCCTAGGCTTTGCTTCATTTTTCCGGCGCTTTGTCCCTGACTTCGCATCCCGCGCAGCACCTCTCAACGAATTGTTGAAGAAAGAAGTTCGCCCGATCAAGAAGCTGCCTTCCGCGACCTCTAGACTGCCCTTCATGCACCACTGACACTCGCGCACTATGACGAGAATGCGCCGATTATTCTACACACGGACGCCAGCGGGCTTGGCCTCGGAGCTGTTCTCTTGCAACTTAACGAAGACGTCCAGGAGAGGCCGGTCGCTTATGCTAGCCGCCGGCTCAGTGAACCAGAGAGCCGATACCACGCCTCTGAACTTGAGTGCTTGGCGGTAGTTCGGGCAGTCGAAAAATTTCACGCGTACGTTTATGGTAAAACCTTCACGGTCGTCACCGACAACGTCGCCCTTCGCTGGCTTCAAACAAAAAAAGACCTCAACGGTAAGTTAGCCAGGTGGGCTCTATAGCTGCAAGATTATACCTTTTCCGTTGTCCATCGGAGTGGCGCTCGCCATCAGGACGCTGACTACATTTCTCGCCCCCCGACAGCTCTCAACGGCACCTCGCCAGTCACCGCAGTGCTTGCTTTACGCGCCACACAGCCACAAAACGCAGAAATCCTCGATATAATCCAGCGGTTGTCCGGGGAAGTACGCACTCCCAAGCGTCGTCGTGAATGTCTCGCTGAGTCGTATGTCGTCCAAGATGGAATCCTCTTTCACCGAAATCATCGAGATGGGTCGTGTGTGCCTGTCGTGCCTGCAGCCATGCGACAATCGGTACTGTTCATGTGCCATGACACCCCGACTGCCGGTCACCTCGGGCTTCACAAGACGCTGGCACGCATCAAAGAGAGGTTTTGGTGGCGGCGCATGCAGACTAACAGCCTTCCGTGCCTGACGGTCTGTCAGGCACGGAAGGCTGTCACAAATCCGCCACCGGTCCCCATGCAACCTATTCATCCTCCGGAAACATCTTTTGAGATAGTGGGACTTGAACACATGGGCCCGTTTCCACGTACGTCGCGCGGCAACAGGTTCCTCATCGTTGCCACGGACTATCTCACAAAGTGTATCGAAATCAGGGTCGTCCCTAACTCTTCGACGCAGCACGTCCTCACGTTCATAAACGAGTGCATTGTTTTTCGACACGGTACACCACGCTTGCTCATCACCGACCGCGGCACGGCCTTCACGTCGCGTGCATTCAGAAACCTATTGAATAACCATGGAATTCAACATGCAGCGGCCACCCCTCAGCACCCACAAACAAACGGTCTGGTGGAACGTACAAACCGTACCATAAAGGACATACTGTCGTCATACGTGAGTCCTAGTCATGACAACTGGGACGAATACGTTGCCGCAGCTGTCTTCGCCCTCAATACGTCACAGCAGGAAATCACACGGGAGTCACCGTTCAAACTTGTCTATGGAAGGACGCCAAGGCTTCCGCGAGAGTTTCTTTGGTATGAACACAACGGCGCACCACCGTCCGAACGACACCAGTACTGCGGAGCTCCTTCGGAAGGCTCGCTTTAGAGCGCACCTGGCCATAGCGCATCACCAGGCGAAATTTCGTTCGCCTTCCCGTGAGAATTACACCCCTTTCAAACCGGGATACCTAGTGCTGGTTAGACGCACCCAGCGTGCTCCACAGCGCTGCGAGAAGTTTCTTCCCCGGTTTTCGGGTCCATTTCGGGTGGTGAAAGCCCTAGGCCCTGTTACGTTCCGCTTTGAAGGTGTTCCAGAACTGGGCACCAAAAGCCGAAACCGTTTTTCTCCCGCCCATGCAAGGCAGTTGAAACTTTATGTGCCGTGTGATTTTTGTATTCCCACCTCTTCGTCTTCAAGCTCCGACTCTGGGGGAGAGGGGGTGGCGAATGTAGTGGATCATACCAACGAAGTGACTGGCGCGTGAAGGGGAGTTTAGTGCAAGAGAACAAAAAAGGATGGAGTGTGTTGGATCGTGTTTGTCTGAGTTGCTCTTGTACATTACAGTATATATATATATATATATATATATATATATATAATATATATATATATATATTATATATATATATATGTGTACGTATGTGTGTGTGTGTGTATTATTCAGGGTGAAAGTCAGTTTCCTCACAACACTCGCAGGCCACAGAATTAATTGTTTGGCATGATCACAGTAGAGTGAACCCAACTGTCTCTAGAATTGAAGAAATGCATTGAATATGGTACACAAATAAATATACCATTAGGAGTGTATTTCGGGCATTTGCTCAATGTGCCGCTCCAATCAAGCACTAAAAAATCGGCATTTTGGAAATAATATTTCAAAAGCAGCTTGAGATGTAATGGGATAAAGATATGCGAACTCAAAGCTACTACGTCTACCTGCAACATAGAACATTAGTTCACTCACTGCACTGAGAACCACAGGCACGACTATGCTATATTTATTTGCACCTACTTGCCTAAGGCAACGCACACTAACCCCGATACTGCTCCGATACTGCATCGGCCAGGTGGGAGGCGGCCCTCCGCAGCTCCCTCCCGGCTGACCAGCTCTGGGCCGTCCAGCAGGCCCGCGGAGCGGCCGGTAGGCTTGGTCTGACGGTCCCGACGTGGGAGTCGCCCGCTGCGCGCTGACGCACGCCTTGCAGGAACCAAATAAAGTTTTTCAACCAACCAACCAACCTACTTGCCTAAACAGTAGGCAAAATACATCCGTCTTTGGCAATCCAAAAGTCTCGTAATGCATAACTAAACGAATGAAAATTGACTTTTATCTTAAAGATACCAATAGGAACCTTCACTGATTCACGAGCAGGTAGCCTCACACACATGTGCCTCGTGAAAAACTGCTATCTCATGAAGCTTAGTCGGACATAGTAGTGACCCATGGTGCGCGGTGACCCATGGTGCGGACTTCCATTCAGAGCAGTACGATAACACATGTTTCTTTGTTTTTCTTGTTTTTTAACACGAAAGTGTTTTATTTCGAGATCCATCGAGGCTTCAGTGACGTATTTCCATCACGGAAACGACGTCAAAAATGCGCATGATTAGATGCCGAAGAAAAACTTCTAAGAAAAAAACTTCCATCAACGGGAGTCGAACCAATAAAAAAAGGTGCCGGGCACGCTGTCCACTGCGGCACGGTCACACACACTGGATGCTTTGCAAACGCGCCTTTTATATCACACTTTACTCTCAGAGTGCTCTTGTTCAGCGGGTGGTGTCGCCGTCTGGGAGCGGTAAAGTGAATATTGCGTCATGACCGTGACCTCCGCGATTAGCTCCTGCAACGCGTCATTGCTATGCGTTCATCTCATTCGGCGCGTTTCAAATAGGAGAAGTACAGTTTGTTGAAGTACAGCTTGCCTTAACACACCGCAAAGTGGCGCCCTTAGCCCAAACCTCGGCCTCGGTCATAGCATCCATCCATATTAAATGTAGCGCTGCCTCTGCGACGCGCGCCAGACTCGCGTGGCTCACGGTGTCAGATGATGATGATGATTAGTGGTGTTTTGTGGCGCAAGGGCCATGGGTGGCCAAAGATTGCCATGTGTTTGATGTGGTGTTAGCGATGACCAATGTTTACAATGACAGAGTGTATTATGGCTCTATAGAGGCCTAAAATCACGCGCTATAAAGAAGCGTAAAAGGTGGGTATAAAAATAAAATTATGGCAGTGATACGTGATGTGATCTATGGGTGTGGAATGATTTACAAGTGACCATGTTATGTACAACTGGAGATGGGCAATAGCACGAATGCCTCTTCGAAGCCTTTGAGGCCAAAGGCAGGGAGGCACGTGCTTTCTTCATTTAGCTAATTCAGCAACAACCTATTTTCAGAGGTTGTGCTACGGACTGCCGGGGTATATGACGTGAAAGCTATGAACTTCTTTCAGAAACGCGAAGAGCAACCGATGTTTAAAAACAGGTTCCCTACAGATGAACATTGATGGGTGAACTGGTAATGTTCTCGGTAGGGTAATAAAAAGTACTCTTTCTAAGCATGTCCAGTTCATTATATTGGATTAAAGTGTGAAGCACGGTTAGTGCTTCACCACATCTGTCACAGAAAGGTAGATCGTCGCCGAACAAAAGATGTGAGTGTGTACTGTGTGTGTGTCCTGTTCTTAGCCTGGTAAGTGTAACTTTTGCGTGGTGTGACTTTTATGCTGTCGGCCAATTATCAAGGTGCCGTTTGATAACGTGTAGCTTATTTTGTGTATGCCTATCCCAAGTGCTTTGCCAAAGGCCCTGAACTTTCTTTTGAAGAAAGGTTTTAGGTCTAGTGCAGGGATATTCATTAGTGTATTTGGACTATTTTCAGGGGCGGGTGCAGCTAGCGGTCCACCAGCACATTTCCTTGTATCTCGCGTTTCCCTGGCACCCAGCACACTACGACATGCTGTTGTGTGAATAGATCGTGCATAAGAGAGAGTATTGCGAGACAAGGACAATATTTATGTGTTTTTCATAGTTTTTAAAGATTTATTATGTTTAAAAAATAAGTGTATATCATGCACTTTCTAGATTTAAATCTTTCATGTGTCTGGCGGCCGGAAGTATCGCGTATGCCACTGCTGTGAAAATGCTGTATTCGGTGCAGAGCGCCGGCCTGTACAACCGCTGCGCACGACACAGAAGTGTTAGACTTTGAGGCATCTGTAAACAATTCAGGGCAGGAGTACTTGTGTTGTAACTCGAGGAAATGTGTACGGATATGTGTAAGTGGCGCGTGCTGGAAATACCATGAAAGACACATCACAATTGGTAAGCTGCCACTGCCACGGCGGAAGTTGTGCTGCGGGAGCATTAGACAGTGTTCGAAGAGTGGCACACCCGTGTCTCCACTAAGCCCTTCACACGATGTTGTAAGTCTGTCGCATTGAAGGACGGTTGTGCAAATATTAGAATGCATACCAT